>NC_043715.1:33980225-34190598 GCF_006229205.1 Suricata suricatta | reverse complement strand
GTAAGGACACAGGTCTGATCCGGCCCTCCCCACCGGGCCTTCCCAGCCTTCCTGGAGCGGTCGCGGTGCACTGTCCCTTAAAGTGGAAGGCGCCGGCTTCTCCTGAAAGGACGCACCTTAAGGAGGGACAACTCCTGCGGCACCCAATCTGGAGAGGCCGGCCGATACCTTTGACCTTTCTAGAGGCGGGCTTAGTCACGCCCGACGTGGGGCATCCTGGGCCCACTCTGATTGGTCAATACTCCAACTATTGTGATTGGCTCCCACAACTGCCAGTATTGATAGGGGGGCAGGGATTGGATCACTGTACACCTGTCGTCATTTCCTGTAACTCCCCCTCCCAAAGGCATAAAAGGCCCTGCCCTGCCTTTTTTCGGGGCTCTCTCCACGTGGCCAGCGGGTCGGCTGGAGACTGTGAGCCCGAGCTTAAGCTTGTAATAAAGGCCCTTTGCTTTTTCAGGCGTGACTTGGTCTCCCTAGCAGTCTCTGGTGCTTGTTTTGGGGTGATTTGGGGCGGTTTTAAAAACTTGGGCACAATACAGGTAAATTGCAATCATCCTGTTGGATGGATATGGTGATAGGAAAGAGCCACTTTCCTGCCCTGGCCCTGCATCAAGTCAGAGGCCTGAGGGCATAGAGGGAAAGAATTGGTCCGTGCATTAAATACGTAATGAGGAAGGAACTTGTGACCAAATGGGGATCCTAGTCCCTCACTCATTTGGAAAGGAATAAGAGAAAGGTCTTGCTGACTCAGGACATGATGTAGGTGTGTAGTTTAAAAATGGAGCACCTCTGACTCTGAGTTCATCCAAAGCAAGATTCAGACGTTAGGTCTCAGGGCAGGTGTGGATTGAACCTTTCTGCTGACATCCTGATGACAGCATCATGATTATATATATACCTTGCCTGTCACTCTTAATGGGGAAACCTTGGTGTAGGAGCCAGCGAAGAAACTTTATGCACAGTCAGCTTTACACCCCTATTATCTGGTGTTGCGGCAATGCTGCCTTTAAGGGGCTCTGTATTGCAAGTGTGGACACCTGAGTTCAAGTCCTCAGGGCGTGGGCTTGCTTCTAAGAAAGTGAACATTTGTGCTTAAACCTGAGGTCTGCTACATTCCTTCAAGCTCTGCTGTTTTGTGATGTTGAGGAGCAGACCTGTCTCCCATCTCTCTTCTGCCAGGGGGTGGGTACTTCTATAAGAGAGATGGTTTGTTTCCCTCATCGTGCTGTGTGGCGATGGCTCCAATTAGCGCATGCTCTCTCCAGGGCAATATCAACTCTCCCTTTTACACAGCAAATGATCCAGATTATGGGTGTTTCAGGTATTAGATTTCTCCTGTTTTCTTTTCCTTCTTGGTATTTTTAGGTTTTTTTTTTTAAGCCAAGCATTTATTGCAGCCTAATAGCAGAAACATGGGAGGGAAAAAACTTGATGGTCTGCAAACCACATTTTCTGTGCAATTAACCTCTGCAGTAAGCTACTTAGTTACAAATTTGCCTATAGGGGAAACCAGCCTTCTGGACAGAGAATCACACAATTACAGTCTGGGGCAGAAATGTCTCTCAAGAGGTCTTCTAGTGTGGCCCCAGATATCAGGCAGAGAAAATGTATCCCCATTTCACAGATGATTTTGAAGACAGGAGAATAGAGAAAGTCTTTTCTTGGACTGCCTCAGTAGGAAAGACTAGTCTTGAAGACAAAAACTCATGGTTACCAAGTGATAAGGTGGGGAAATGTGTGGAAAATTGTTTTCCTGATTTCTACTACATACCCTATACCTAGCCTAAATGCCCAAAAAGACCTGTAGATTTTAGTATTACATTGCTATACAATCACTTTCTTCTTGTTCAGCAAATAATCTGAGTGAATTTTATGTGCCAGGCACCATGGTGCAATGAAAATAGAGTGGTAAACAAAAATTAGAGTGTCATTCTTTACAGAGTTAGGGAGGCAGATACTACATAAACACAGAGGTAAACATACCACCGTTGTGAATATAGTAATGACATGGAAAAAGAAAAGCAGGTAAAACAGTCACCTTAGAAGACTGTTTGGCAGTTTCTTACAAAAGTAAGTATACTCTTGCCATACATTCCACAATCTTGCTGTTTGGTATTTACCCAAAGGAGATGAAAACTTATGTCCACACAAAAACCTGCATATGGATGTTTTTACAGCAGCTTTATTTGTATTTGTCAAAACTTGGAGGCAACCAAGATGTCCTTCAGTAGGTGAATGGATACATAAACTGTGCTACATACAGACAGTGAATATTATTCAGCACTGAAAAGAACTCTATTAAGCCATGGAAAGACATGGAGGAATCTTCAATGAATCTTACTAAGCAGAAGAAGCCAAACTGAAATGGCTACATGCTGTATGATTCCAATTGTACAACATTCTGGAAAAGGCAAACCTTTATGGACACAGAAAAAGATCAGTGCCAGGCAGCGGGAGTTAGATGGATGGAGCACAGAGGATTTTAGGGCAGTGCATATACTCCGTATGACACCGTAACGGTGGGTATGTCATTATATATTTTACATTTGTTTAAAGCCATAGAATGTACATCACCAAAAGTGAACGCCAAGGTGAGCTATGGACTTTGGCTGATTATGACTTGTAACCATAGCTGTATCCTTGGTAAAAAAAAAAAAAAATTGTACCAAGTGATGTTAAAAACGGGAGAGGCTTGGTGCCTGGGTGGTTCAGTCAGTTAAGCATCAGACTTCAGCTCAGGTCATGATCTCTCAGTTCCTGGGTTTGAGCTGACAGCTCACAGCCTGGAGCCCGCTTCGGATTCTGTGTCTCCTTCTCTCTCTGCCCCCTCCTCACACATGCTCTGTCTCTGTCTCTGTCATCACTCTCTCTCAAAAATAAATATAAACATTAAACATTAAAAAGAAAAAGAATGGGGGAGGCTATCCTTGTATGGGGACAGGGGTATATGGGAAATCTCTGTACTTTCTTTTTAAATTTTGTTGTAAACCTAAAGCGGCTTTTAAAAATGTTTCTTAATGGGGGCGGAGGGCACCTGGGTGGCTCATTCAGTTAAGTGTCCAACTCTTCGTTTCAGCTTAGGTCATAGTCTCACGGTTCATGAGTTTGAGCCCCAAGTCAGGGTCTGTGCTGGCAGTGCAGAGCCTGCTCAGTGCTCAGGATTCTCTCTCTTCCTCTCTCTCTGCCCCTGCCCCCCCTCCCCTCTCTCTTAAGCCATTTGTCCATTAGGGAAATGAGAAGAAGTCCCACATGGCAGGAATATGGTGGTTGGTTGTGGGAGAAACATTTAAAAAAGTTGGATAGGGTGCTAAAATCCAGTCAAGAGGGGCCTTGTAAATATCCACAAAGGTTTGAACTTTGTCCAAAGTCAGTGAGACACCTTTGAAGCAGCACTATCCAATTGAATGTTCCCGTGTTCTATAATTTATGCTGTTCAATATGGCAGTCACTAGCCACAGATGACTATTGAGCACATGAAATGTGGTTGGTGCAACACGGAACTAAATGTTTACTTTCATTTAATTTTAATTAATTTAAATTTAATAGTCACATGTGGCTGCTGACTATTACATTAGTGCAGCTTTGAAAGATTTTATGGAAAAGAGTTGCAAGATCAGATTTATCTTTTTAAAAAATTTCACTCTGGCTGCAGTTTGGAGAATAAATTGGAGAGGGCAGGAATGGAAGTCGAATGGCCAGTCGGGAGTTTGGATTGGAACAGAGGCAGTGAATATGGGGAAACATGAATGCATCTATGATATATTCTAGGGTAGACTCATAGGACTCAGTTATGGAGAGGGTCTATTGGGTAGGGAAAAGTGATAAAGAGGTGTTAAGAATGATGCCCTGTGTCTTGGTTTGAAAAACTGGTAGATGAAGATGTTATTCACTAAGATAGACATGAGGGGAAGGGGGACAGATCTGAAACTTAGGATAGAGACAGGAAAAGCAAATGTTTAGTTGTGAATATTTAAGCCTCAGGAAATGGGCAGGATGTATAAGTGAAAATGTCAATAGGCTGCTGAATACTGGAGCCTGGGACTCCGAAAAACCTTCTGTGGACAGTCTAAGGCTCAGAGATCAAGTCTTAAAAGAAGGAGACTAAACATTACCTTGGTTGGACGTGAAAGAATGAGACAAATAGGATGAAGTATAGAGATAATTTGGGGCTTTCTGTTAAAAATATTCTTTGCCCACATTTTTCTATTTTGAAGAAGTAGTGCTTCTTTAATAAAAAAAATGAAGAAGGAGGTTACCCTCAACATGTACTCAGCATTTATTAAGTATATATTTGGGTCACTGCATTCTGGTGTTTCTAAACTATAGACCAAACACTTCTAGTGGCATAGGAAATGATTTTAGAGAAACACAGAAGGTTATGCAATATGCAAACCTATTATGAGAAAGTTATTTTCCTTTCTAATTTTTTTCACTCTTCTATGACAGAAGAACGTCTCTGTTTATACCTATGTCCTTTTAAAAATGTTTATTTATTTATTTTGAGAGAGAGTGGACATATGCATGAGTGAGCAGGGGAGGTGCAGAGAGAGGTGGAGAGAATGCAAGAAGGCTGCTTGATCTCACATGAAATCATGACCTGAGCTGGAATCAAGAATCCTATGCTCAACCGACTGAGCCACCGAGGCACCCCTAAGGAGCATGTTCTTAATATCAAACACTTGTTAATCTCCATTTCAAACAAAAAGCGTGGAGACTTCAGACTCCCAGTCCTCAGCAGGCAACCCAATGTAGTATTTAACATTTTGTTTTCATTGTATTTTATAGTCACTTTCTTTTTAAACTAAGATAATCTTTAATTTGAACCAACCTCAAACATACAGACACATTTAAGAAAGTTACATAACATTTTTCCTATTTGAGAGTAAGTTGTTGACATGAAGCCCATCACCCCTGAATATTTGACTCCAATTCCCACAAAGACATTTTCTTCATGATCACAAATATAACCCTTAAAATTGGGAAGCTAATGCCGAGATGCAACTATCATATAAGCCACAGCCCTCAAGTAGATTTCACCAATTGCACCAAGAAGAGACATCTTTACTAGAAAAATAATCCCGTTTAAGATCACTATGATTAGTTGTCATATCACTTCAGTTTTTTTCAGTCTGGAAGAGTTTGTCAGTCTTTCCTTGACTTTCATGACCTCAACACTTTCAAAGATCCCAGGTGAGTTATTTTGTAAAGTGTCCTTCAATTTACATTTGTCTGACATTTCTTCATGATTAGATCCAGAGCATGTGTCTTTGGCAAAATATCCCAGAAGTGATATACTGTTCCTCTCTGCATCCTCTCAGAGAGCACATGTGTTGATTTGTCCCATTACTGCTAATGTTACCTCTGATTACTTGATTAAGGCGATGTCTGCCAGGTTTCTCCACTGTAAAGAAAGCTACTCTTTTATCTTTTGTAATTTATACGTTTTGTATAAATGTATTTTGTAGGGAGATACATTTGATACTATGTAAATATCCTGTTCCTTGTTAAATTTTAAGGCCCAGTTTTAGCATCCATTGATGTTTCTTGAATGAATGAATCATTATTCTGATGGTTACCAAACAGTGAATTTCTCATTCTGTTATTCTCTGAACACTTATGTTGAGAGAAAAAAACCTTTCTTCTCCTCATGAAATTATTTATGTCTGTATGTACTCAAATCCCTATCTTTTTTTAAAATAGTTTATTGTCAAATTGGTTTCCATACAACACCCAGTGCTCTTCCCCACACGTGCCCTCCTCCATCACCACCACCTCTTTTCCCCCCTCCCCCTTCCCCTTCAACCCTCAGTTCATTTTCAGTATTCAATAGTCTCTCAGGTTTTGCGTCCCTGTCTCTCCCCAACTCTCTTTCCCTCTTCCCCTCCCGCTGGTCCTCCATTAGGTCTCTCCTGTTCTCCTGTTAGACCTAGGAGTGCAAATCCCTATCTTAATCTATTGGTTATAATCTCTTATTATTTATTTTGGTATTAAAATTGTCTCAGGTTCGGTCAGTAAGAGCCTCACCAGTACGTCCTTTCTCCTTTGGGGTGACATGTCCAATCATTCTCAGAGCACTTCCTTGCTTCCCAAATTCTCTGGGACCTTTAGCCCTAGCCCTAGAATCAGCCATTTCCTTAAGGAATTCCGGTTACTTTTGGTAGAGATGGTATTTAGAAACCAAGGTCTGGGTATTATGTGTTCTCATTGCTATTGAGATGCCATTGTTCCCAAGCCCTCCCAGTTTGTTTGTTTGCTTGCTTGCTTATTTATTTTTAACTCTGCTGTCTCTCTATCCCACTACTATCCTAAGTTCATACTAAATCCAACCCAACACCTCAGGTTTCATTCCACTTTTTTCCCTTTTATATTTATAACTGCATTCTCCAACAATGAGAAAACTGGCTCCCAGTACCATCAATCTATTTCAATCATTTACTTCTTGGAGCAATTCCCCTTTATAGAGCCAGTCTCCAACCACCATGACTGTGTCATGCACAGATGCCCTTTCACCCTACTTGGGCTTTGTTATGTATACTGACTAATACTTCTTCTATCTCCATTGCATGTGTGCTTTTCACCTCCCTCAGGCTCCAACATCCTGCATTGGTGCGGCTGCCACCACCTCTCAATACACAATTTTCTTCTTCATCTTTCCCAGACCTGATACCCTACCCCATGGTTGCCATCGTTACCCATCTAGAGTTCTAAAACTCCATATTGTGTTACACAGTTGACTTCTTCATCCCACTTGCCTCCCTACACCCTATGGTTCCTGCCATTACTGACCTCTTTATCATGTATGGATACCTTCTTCACTCTTCGCAGGCTTCAGCACATTGCATTGGATTATCACTACCACTGCCCCCACATCCACACATAGACTCTGGTTTTCCATCCCATGTTGCAGGGATGTTATCCTCTTGTGACCCTTGTGATACTTCACACTGGCTGCTCCACAATCCACACAGACTTACTCTGCTTGGAACCACCTGATGACTTTTGGACTGGATTTTCCAGGAAAGGAAGCAAGGAAGAAAGGAAGCTAGAGCTATTTTTTGTTCACAGCTAATAATGATTTTTCACTTACAGAGTATATATAATAAATTTTCTCTTTTTAAATAAACGTTATAAGAGCAGTTTTAGGCTCACAGCAAAATTAAGTAGAAGGTACACAAATTTCCCATATATACCCTGCCCCCCTCATACACACAACCTCTCCTAATTTTAAAATCCTTTGGTGTAATAGTATATTTGTTACAGTCAATGAGTCTATATTGGTACATTACTACCCACAGTTCATAGTTTATGCTAGGGCTTTTTCTTTGGGCTTTGACAAATGTAAAATGACATGTATCCACCACTATAGTATCATCCAGAATAATTTTGCTTTCCTAGAAATCCTCTGTGTTCCACCTGCTCATCCCTCCCTTCACCTTAACCCCTGGCAACCACTGATCTTTTTACTGTCTCTATAGTTTTGCCTTTTTCAGAATACCATATAGCTGGAAGCATGCAGTATGTAGCCTTCCAGATTGGTTTATTTCACTTAGTAATATGAATGGAAGTTTCCTCAGTGTCTTTTCATGGCTTCATAGATCATTTCTTTTTAGCGCTGAATAATATTCAATTGTTTGAATGTACCAGTCTATTCATTCACCTACTGAAGGACATCTTTGTTGGCTCCAAAAATGGGCAATCATGAGTAAAGCTGCTATAAACATCCATGTGCAAGTTGTTGTGTAAATATACGGTTTCAAGTAATTTGGGTAAATACCAAAGAACTTGATGGCTGGATCTTATGGAAAGAGTATGTTTAGTAGTGTATGAGACTTCCAAAATGTCTTCCAAAGTGGCTGCACCATTTTGCTTTCCCACCAACAAAGAATGAGAGTTCCTGTTGCTCCCCATCTTCACCAGTATTTGGTGTTGTCAGTGTTCTAGATTTGGCTATTCTGGTACATGTATAGTGGAATTTCCTTGTTTTAATTTGCATTTCCCTGATGACATATGATGTGGGGCAGCTTTTCATATGCTTATCTGCATCTGTGTATTTTCTTTGGTGAAGTATTTCTTTGAGTCTGTTTCCCACTATTTAATTGAGTTGTTCATTTTCTTGTCATTGAGTTTTGAAGAATTCTTTATATGTTGATTAGCGGTCTTTGTCTTCCTTTTGCAAATATTTTCTCCCAGTCTGTGACTTATCTTCTCCTTCTCCCTCATGTTGTCTTTTGCAAAGCAGAAGTTTTTAATTATAATGAAATCCAGCTTATTATTTGTTTCTGTCACAGGTGTGCATTGGTGTTGTATCTAAAAAGTCATTGCCAAAGCAAGGTCATCTAGATTTGGAGAAAACTATATTATCCTCTAGAAGTGTTATAGTTTTGAATATTGCATTTAAGTCTATTATCCATTTTGAGTTAATTTTTGTGAAGGATGTAAGGTCTGCGTTAGATTCACTTCTTTGTGTGTGAAGGTCCAGTTGTTCCAGCACCATTTGTTGAAAAGACCATCTTTCCTCCAATGCCTTTATACCTTTGTCAAGTATTAGTTAACTATTTTTATATGGGTCTGTTTATGGACTCTCTATTCTGTTCCATTGATCTATTTATCTACTTTTTCACTAAGACCACACTGTCTTGATTATGTAGCCTCATAGTAAGTCTTGAAGTCACGTAGTATCAGTTTTCTGACTTTTTCTTCTCCTTCAATATTGGGTTGGCTATTTTGCTGTGATTTTGTTTTTGTCTTTTTATATAGAAAGAATCAATTTGTTGATATCCAAAAACCTGGTGTGGTTTCTCCATGGGATTGCATTGACTCTATAGATCAAGTTTGGAAGAAGTGACACTTTGGCAATATCTTTTTATCCATGAACATGGAATATCTCTCAATTTATTTAGTTCTTTGATTTCCTCTATCAGAGTTTGTAGTTTTTAAATATAGATACTGTACATATTTTGTTAGATTTATCTTTAAGTATGTCATTTAAGGGGGGGTGGGCCAAGGAAGGTGGCACGGGTGAGCATCTTCCTTTAATGCAAGGGCCAGTGACTGAGACCTGGAGTTTGAGCAATTCGTTCACGGTTACCAAGTTGATAGAAGGACAAGAACAGAATCACTAGAGCTTGCTGAAGCTTTCTTTCAATAGTAGAGGTAACCTAACATGGGGAATCTTCTTAAAGTTTTGACATGCACAGACCTCGAGCAGGAGCCAAATTTTTTCCTTGATTTTGAAAATGCCCATACAGAGTCTGAGAAGGAAATGTATAATGAGGTGAATGTAGTATTAAAAGATGCAGAATGTATCTTGGAAGATTTGCAATCATATAGAAGAGCAGGCCATGGAATACAAGAGGCAATCCAGCATCCAGCAAATAAGTTACGAGAGAAGGCTTGGGGTGCGGTTGTTCCACTGGTAGGCAAATTAAAGAAATTTTATGAATTTTTTCAGAGGTTAGAAGCAGCACTAAGAGGTCTTCCGGGAGCCTTGACAAGTACCCCGTACTGCCTCATGCAGCATCTATAGCGACAGCAGGCCCTTGCCAGTTTGTGAGAGTTTCCACTTTGCACTACAGTTTGACAAACTCAAGATGACAAATCCTGCCGTACAGAATGATTTCAGCTATTATAGACAAACACTGAGTCTTATGTAGATTCAAAACATTTCAGCAGAAGGAGAAAACGAAGTAAGTAATGAATTGGCAAATCAAATGTCTTTGTTTTATGCCGAGGCAACCCCGATGCTGAAAACCTTAAGTGATGCCACAACAAAAAATTTACCAATAGAAAATACCACAAATTGTCTAAGCACCATGGCTAGTATATGTAGACTCATGCTCGAAACACTGGAATACAGAAGCAGATTTACAAATGAAGAGACGGTGTCATTCTGGTTGAAAGTAATGGTGAGTGTCTGACCGCACACATCCAGTGGGAGCATTTGCCAAAACTTCAAAAACTGATGTGAAAGATTGTATCAAAGTTCTTGAAGACCAACTTCCCGGTAGTGTAGAAGGTCTTCTAAATGCTCTCAGGTACACAACAAAACATTTGAGTGATGAGACTACCTTCAAGCAAATCGATCGATGCTGCAATAGCAGTTCTGGGGCAGGTGCCTACTGTGGACAGAAGACCATATTATACAGTCGCTGAGAATGCACAGGTTTTAGTGACTGCAGTTACTCTCTCATGTACTCCTGCTTTTTATTTCTTTCTTCTGTTCCTCTTCCCTCTTTTTAAATCCTGTTCTCATTCTCAAGGCTTCTCTTTTGTGCCAAAATCAGTAGCGTCATACTCTGAAGGGGCATTGTCCCTTCAAATAGGCCATTTAAGGCAGCTAATTATGTATCGCATTGGGCTCTCTACTGAGAAAAATACTGTGACTTGAACTAAATAATTTTAAATGTGGATTTTTTTGGAAAACTAATATTTAATATTGCTTCTCCTGCATGGCAAAACTGCTTATTGTGCTATTAAAAAACTCTCAATGACTTTATTTTCTACTGCTGCTTTTTTCACGTGCAGCCAAAATGAAAATGTTAAAATTAACTGTGTTGTACAAATGGTGTCCCATTTGTACTCTGTTAAAATTAGTAAGACTTTTGTGTAAGGTTTTAAGTTTGCATTTTGACTTTTTTGTAAGGATGTATGTTGTGTGTTTAACCTTTACTAACTAAGGTTAAAAACTGTGATGTATATGTAGAATATTACATATGCATGTCCATGTTTAAAGAATGGCAATTGATGATAAAATAAAAATAGGCTTTCTTTTTTCTAAAATAAATAAATAAATAATAAATAATAAATAAATAAGTTGTTTGAGGGAGTGTTAATATGAATGGTAATGTGTAGATTTCTCTTGTTCATTAATAGTACATAGGAAAGTAATTGACTTCCAATATTTTTCAATATTTGAATATTTGTTTCAATATTAACTTTGTAGTTTGTAACCTTGCTATAATCACTTGTTAGTTCTGGGAGAATATATTTTTTTTGTCAATTAGTTTGGATTTTCTACATAGATGATCATATCTTCTGCAAGCAAAGAATTTTATTTCTTTCTTCATAATCAGCATAGTTTTTATCTCTTTTTCTTGTCTTACTGCATTAGCTAGGGCTTCCAATATGATGTTGAAAACAAGTGGCAAAATGGGACATCCTTGCCTTGCTACTACTGATTTTAGTGGGAAAGCTTCTTTCTCATCATTAAATATAATGTTAGCTGTAGGTTTTGTAGATGATCTTTATCCAGTTTAGGAAGTTTCTCTCTATTCCTAATTTACTGAGAGTTTTAAAATCATGAATAGGTACTAGATTTTGTCACATCCTTTTTTTTTTTTTTACATAATAGCACATTATATTATGTGCTATTTCTTCTTTAGGCTCTTGATGTGATGGGTTACATTAATTGATTTCCAAAGTTGAACCAGCCTTGCATACCTAGGATAAATTCCACTTGGTTGTAGTAAATAGTTTTTTCTAACATTGTTGAATCCAGTTGCTAATATTTTGTCTAGGATTTTTGCATCTATGTTCATGAGAGTTATTGATATCTAGTTTTCTTTTTTGTAGTGTCTTTGTCTGGTTTTGGTATTACCAAATAAATTAGGAAGTACTTCCTCTGTTTCTATCTTCTGGAAGAGATTGCAGAGAACTGGCATAATTTCTTCCTTAAAGGTTTGGTAGAATTCACCAATGAACTCTTCTGGGCGTGGTTTTTTTCTGCGTTGGAACGTTAATAATTATTGTTTCCAATTCTTTAATAGATATAGGCCTATTCAGATTGTCTATTTATTCTCATATGAGTTTTGGAAGATTGTGTTTTTCAAGGAAGACTTCATCTAGGGTATCAAATGTGTGGGCTTAGAATTGTTCATAATATCCTTTATATCCATGGGATCTGTAGTGATGTCTCCTCTTTCATTTCTGATATACATAATTTGTAACTTCTCTTTCTTATTTTTAGTTAGCTTACAGTAAATCGTATTGATTTTATTAATATTTCCAAAGAATCAGCTTTAGTTTTGTTGATTTTCTCTATTGACTTCTTGTTTTCAATTTCATTGATTTCTGTTCTAATTTTTATTATTTCTTTTATTCTTTTTAATTAAGAACACTTAATTTTCTCTCCTTTTATTAATTTCCTAAGAAGGAAACTTAGATTATTGCTTTTTTATCTTTCTTCTTTTCTTTTTATGCATTCAATGCTATAATTTCCCTCCAGGTCCTGCTTTTGTTGCATCCCACAAATTTTAATAAGTTGTATTTTCATTTACGTGTAGTTCATAGTATATTTAATTTTTTATATCTTCTTCACATATATGTTATTTAGACATGCATTACTTAACCTCCAAAACAAAACTTTTTGTTTTTCCAGATATCTCTTTGTTATTGGTTTCTAGTTTAATTCTGTTGAGGTCTGAGAGCAGACATCATGGTATGATTTATATTCTTTTAAATTTGTTAAGCTCTTCTTGATGCCCAGAATGCGGTGTAGTTAGTTTGGTAAATGTTCCATCTGAATTGGAGAAGAATATGTATTTTGCTCTTGTAGAACGAACTTGTCTGTAGATGTCAATTATACCTGGTTGATTCATGGTGTTGTTGAGTCCTACTATGCCTTTACTGATTTTCTACTTGCTGGATCTATCCATTTCTGATAGAGGGATGTTAAAGTCACCTTTAATAATGGATTCATCTTGTTTTATCAGTTTTATCAGGTTTTGCCTCATGCATTTTTTAAATTTATTTTTGATACAGAGAGAGACAGAGCATGAATGGGGAGGTGCAGGGAGAGAGGGAGACCAGAATCCGAAGCAGGCTCCAGGCTCTGAGCTAGCTGTCAGCACAGAGCCCGACGCGGGGCTTGAACCCACGACCGTGAGATCTGACCTGAGCCGAAGTCAGAGACTTAACTGACTGAGCCTCCCAAGGGTCCCTTGCCTCATGCATTTTGATGCTCTGTTGTTAGATGCATACACATTAATGATTGTTATGTCATCTTGGAGAATGACTCCTTTATTATTGTGCAATGCCCCTCTTTATGCCTGACAACTTTCTTTATTGTGAGGTCTGCTGTATCTGAGATTAATATTGATATTTAACCTTCTTTTGATTAGTGTTGGCATGGTATATCTTTCTCCATTTACTTTTCATTGTATGTGTCTTTATATTTGAAGTGAGTTTCTTACAGAAAACATATAATTAGGTATTGTTTTTTGGTTCACTCTGACAATCTTTGTCCATTGTAAAGGAGCAGTTGTAAATAGGTCTTTAATATTATGGGGGGAGAGAAAGTACGTGTTCTGTACTCTTCTGATTTGGTTTCAATCTTTTGTGAGCTTGTGCCTTTGAACTTGAAACTTTACAAATGCTTCTCAGTCCCATTCTTCTCCCTTAGGTGGGACAAGAGGGCTAGGGTGGGCTGGAGTTGAGTATTTCTTTTCCCCCAGGTTGATTGTGCTCTGATAAAACCCCACTAGTTTAGGCTTTGTTAAAATGGTTTCTTGTTTGTTTGTCTTTGCTTTTGCTTTCGTTTTTGATTTTAGTGTAGACCTTGTTAAAAAAGAACAGAGTATTCTGGCATATTTCAAAATGGTTCTTTTTCTCCTGCCTCTGCTGGAAGCATGAGGATATTTTCCTCCAATATTTACTATGAGAATTTGGTTGACCTCTTACAGGTAAACTCACAAAAATATGGAGACCCCCATGACTGGGTCTCCTGGAGTCTAAGAATGTTTCATACTGAGCCCCCGGCAATATGTCAGTTATAGTTAGGTTTTCCTAACTGGGTACAGGTTCCCAGGGAAGTTTCTGCTCTGTAAGCTATGATTTTCTGTATCCACCGTCTACCTCTCTAACTTTAGGGATTTCAGTGTGTCATGTGGCCTCACTTTTCTGACAGATCTAAGAAGTTATTGCTTTTTCAGTCTGTTTAGCTTTTTACTTGTTATTGGAGCATAGTAACAGCTTTCAAGCTTTCTACCTGCTAGACCAGAAACTGAAAATCTAAAAGTTCTATTAAAAATATATTTATTTGGATTTTAAAAAAGAGTCTAAGTAAGATGACAACATTATTAAATACTAGTACAATTTATATTACAATAGCTCTAGCTTGGGAAACACTTCTGTGGTCCACGGTGGGTGAGTGCAGAAACAATCTCCTTGTTTATTTTAGCTCTCTAGACTAACAACCACTCCAGGATGCCCATGCAGTTCCCTAACTACAAAAAATCCACAAGCATGCCCCAGTGGCTATCTGTCCCTGAAACAGAAGGTGTGCGCAGGGAGAGCTCCTGCCTTGTCAGCTGTGATTTATGAGCTCCTTTGTTCAGGAGCTGCCGGGCCAGGCCTGCTGACTCAGCATCCCAAGGGCAGCCTGTCCTGCCGTTCTAGCCTGTCCTGTGGAGCACGTGATGGTGTTTTACTGTCCAAACCTGAAACCCCAAGAGTGCTCTGCTTCTCATTCCTTGCCTATTTCACACCCAGCATTTCCTCCTTTTTCCTCCTCTCTCTGGAGGAGACATCATCCCCTCCCAGCCCGTCTCACACAGCTTCCCTATCTCCTCTCTGCTAGTGCAGTACAACCAACCTTGGTTCTCCCTCTACAGTCGTGAGAATTATCTAAGTACCATAGTCAATATCCACGTCCCTTTTAGTGCCTCTGCCCACCATATCTCCCCTCACACTTGCAGGACTCTGTTCTAGAAGAGTAGAAAGAGAGGACCATGCATCAAAAGACATGGGTGCAATCCTCATACTCTACTAAAAGTGTGTGTGTGTGTGTGTGTGTGTGTGTGTGTGTGTGTGTGTGTGTGTAATGGGAAGGGGGGGAGAGGGAGGGAGAAACAGAGAAAGAGAGAGAGAGAGTACTTGACCAAACCACTAATAGTCCCAAAACATCTTCTCCAGTGATCCCCTAGAATTGTAGGCCATCCTGAAGCAAACACTATTGAACCTGTCCACAGCCTTATTTGGCAAATATCCCACTGTGTAGTTTTGATGAAGGGTAGTTCCTCTGCCCACCTCCTGCCATGGAAACAAAGATGGCCAGTCCTTTCTCCACCTTTCTTCTACCTCTCATCCTAGCCAGGGGACAAGCTCAGTCAGTGAGCTGCTCCTTTCTATGACCTTGCTGATTGGTAAAAACTGGAGGGACCATCTGGAGGTGTTAGGAGTGTGGGCCAGACTGGTCCTGCTGCATGACTTTGGTTCTCAATCACCCCGAAGCCTGGTCCTGTGACTTCCATTATTCTTTGAATCCCCAGTATCTTTTCATTAAATTCCCTTTTTGTCTAAGAAAGGCAATTTCTCTCTCTCTCTCTCTCTCTCTCTCTCTCTCTCTCTCTCTCTCTCTCTCTCTTTTTTGCAGCTAACTATCCGACTGGCACAGCCTCTGCCTGAAAAACAAGAAAAATAGTATCTACCTAACAGAGATTTTGTGATGATTAAATGAGGAAGTGTGCCAACACTCCTAGCTTGGTGCTTGGAATATAAAAGCTAAGTTTACAAAAAGCTTAGCATTATTAAGCCCTGAGAGAAGCAATATACAATCTTAGCTCATAGGATCGTCACAACAATCCCATGAAGGCACTACCATTTTGCCAAGGTGGAAAGTAGGTAACTTTTTAAGGACACCCTGTTATAAGATGCAGAACTGGGTTTTGTTTCCAGGTCTATCTAGTATTAAAAATGTTAATCCCCTCCCCTCCTTCCTCATTTTATGTCCAACTCAGCTTTGAGGCCTATCAATGTATGCTTGGAAGTAAAATTAAAGGAAGTTGTAGGGACCATGAATCCAGGATCTAGCCCTCAGGGTAAGGTCCCACAGGCTCCACCACCTCTACTAACTTGGAGAGTAACACCTGTGATAGGCTGAATTGTGCTTTCCTCATTCTCCTACCTTTAAATATCTCCTGGAGCAAAACTCAGCCCAGGAAGGGCTAAGGACTAGGGAGTCCTAGAAATTCTAGTACTTTTTTGGTATTTGCCTTTGTACTGGTTAGAACTCCGTCAGCTGCAACAGGCAACTTAAAACTACCTTTTGAGGCGCACTGGGTGGCTCAGTCAGTTACGTATCCAACTCTTGATTTTAGCTCACATCATAATCTCATAGTTCGTGAGTTTGAGCCCCACACCGGGTTCTGGGCTGACAGTGTGGAGCCTGCTTAAGATTTTCTGTCTCCCTCCCTCTCTGCCCCTTCCTGACTTGCTCTCTCTCAAAACTAATAAACATTTCAAAAATCTTAAAGAAAAACAACAACTACCTTTTAAAAGATGAATTTACATGCCTGGCAACTAGGCAGGACAGGAGATCGGCTGCCATTAGTTACAGCTGGAGGTAGAGGCTTAAGTTGTGTCATCAAGACCGCCTTTCCCCATAGCTTGGCTTTGCCCTCCTCTGTTGTCTTCTTGCCCCTCAACGCCCCTTGATGGCAAACAGAGCCCCCAGCAGCTCTGGGCCCACTTTCTCCAGCTTAGCAGTGACAGTAAAGGAGCACACTTCTCCTATAATCCCCAAAGAAAGTCCCAGGCCTGATTCTTACAAGTCTGATTGGATCCAGTGCAGACTGTTGAGCCAATCACTGTGGCATAGACTGCCCTCATTGACCATTCCTGGGAAAGAGAGGAACAGGGTGGGGTCAGTCCTGCCCCAACGGCCTCTCTCCACTTCCTCTATCTGAAGTCTGCTGGAATTTGGAGGAAGGGAGGTGAGCATAGGACCCATATAAAATTTTTCACAGTGGCCCATTTTTTTCCGATTTTTTAAATTGAGGTGTAATTGATATAAAGCATTATATTAGTTTCAGAGATATAACATAATGATTCAATATTGTATACACTGATAGTTAACGTCTATCACCATACATAGTTAGGGAATTTATTTGTGTGTGATGAGAACTTCTAAGATTTATTCTCTTAGCAACTTTCAAATATGCAATAAACTATTAACTATAGTCACCATGCTGTACATTACATCTTTATGACTTATTTGTTTTATAACTGTAAGTTTGTACCTTTTGATCCCTCCACCCTCAAGTGGTTTCCCTCCTCTGAATATTCTTTTTATTAATTTGTTTATTAATGACATACTTGTTTTATGGATGTGCTATTCTCTCTCTGAGGAATTTTCTTCTCCATGCAGAACCTTTATTTCCTCAGAAAATTTTAAAATTTAATTTTAGTTAACATACAGTGTAATATTAGTTTCAGGTGTACAATATAGTGATTCAACACTTCTATACAACACCCGGTGCTCATCACAAGAAGTCCTCTCTTTAATCCCCATCACCTGTTTAAGCCACCCCACCTCTCTCCTGGTAACCATCAGTTTGTTCTCCATAATTAAGAGTGGTTTTGGGGCGCCTGGGTGGCTCAGTCGGTTAAGTGGCCAACTTCAGCTCAAGTCATGATCTCAGTTCATGAGTTCAAGCACCCTTATCAGGGTCTGTGCTGACAGCTCAGAGCCTGGAGCCTGCTTCAGATTCTGTGTCTCCCTCTCTCTCTGCCCCTCCTTTGCTCGCTCTCTCTCTCTCTCTCTCTCTCAAAATAAAATAAAGACATAACAGAAGTTTTTTTAAAGTCTGGTTTTTTGTTTGTCTCTTTTTGTTTGGTTGGTTGGTTGGTTTCTTAAAGTCCATATATGGGTGAAGTCATGTGGTATTTGTCTTTCTTTAACTGACTTATTTCCCTTAGCATTATACTTTAGATCCACCCATGTCTTTGCACACAGTGGCCCATTTTTTACTCCAGAAGTCTCTCCATATGTTCTGAGGATCAAGGCTGCCCTTTTTTTCTTGTGTCTCTTCTTTCCCCCTGCTGTGACTTACACATAGTAGATGCTCAGAAAAACTTGTTGAATTTTATGGTCGAATATTGAGAGAAGAAAGCAAAGGTGGAAGTCCCTACCAAGCAACTTCCAGTCCTTGGTAGTCAGAACAGGGTAGTCACTTCTCTCTTAGTCCTAGGACAAGCCTGTTGTCATGGCCACTTTTCCTACCCAATCCATGTTGTCGGATACTATGGAAGGGAGAGTAGCAGGAGACAGAGAAGAGCAGGTGCTGCTCTGTCCAGAGGAACTGAGAGCAGAGGTTGTGTACCATTCAGGGAAGTGGTCAAGTCTAAGGCACTGCCACGCCCCATCCCTCCACCTGCTGCAAGGCCCTGGGCTGTAGAGCTGGCTGCAAATGTTAATTGGGCCCAACTTAACTTTATATGACTGCAATAGTGCTGCTGTAATAATCCATAAAGCACAGAATGTGCATCAGATGCGAGTTTATTGTGTAAAAGCTGTATCTTAATCATATTAATTGAAGTTTCAGAGCAGATGGGCTTCCTTTTCAAGCCACATTTTATTACATTTCATTAGCATCATGTTAACGGCAGCACAATAGCAGAAACTCCAGACATTAAAACAATTTTCTGATGGCTCAACTACATTTTCTGTGCCGTTAACTCAAATGCTAGCCTGGTTAGTCAGGACTTCTCTGCTGGTTGAAATATGTCCTCTTTCTGTATGTCTACAAAAATTCCTAAAGCAGAGGAAAACCCTGTTACAATACTTGGAATGATTTTTTTTTCAAGTTAATAGGTTTTGTAGCCTCAAAAGGATTTTGCTCTAGGTACATGACTGGTCCTAGACCTCAAATTGTTCCTTCCTTCCTTCTTTCCTTCTTTCTTTCCCTGCTTATTCCAAAATGGATTTGAAGCAATTTATGAAACACATACAATAGGGTAAAAATAAGTAAGATCAGCATAAAGGGATGTTTGAATTTAAATTCTGACCACCATTTCTTCATTGCGTAACCTTAGACAAGTGACTTTTTTTATTTTTTTCTTTGTGAGAGAGAGAGAGAGAAAGAGAGAGAGAAAGAGCACACATAGCTGGGGAGGGGCAGAGGGAAGGAAAGACAGAATCTTAAGCAGGTTCCAAGCTCAGTGTGGAGCCCAATGAAGGGCTTTATCTCAAGACTATGGATCATGACCTGCACCGAAATCAAGAGTCTGATACTCAACTGATTGAGCCATCCAGGTGCCCCATGACTTTGCTTTTCTGAGCCAGTTTCCTCCTCTGTAAAATGATGTCAGAGTCCACTCCTTGTGCAGCTGGTGTGAAGGTGAAATGTAAGGTGCTGGGTGGTCTATGCAGCTGGTGTCAGAGCAGTAGAGAGGGAGCCAGAGGTCAGCTCAGGCAAACCCGCGAGGTCTAAGTAGGAGCTGTTTTGTTCTCAAGGACTGAAAGATTGCTGGTAGAACACAGAGGAGGCCCTGGTCTGACTTATATTGTAAAAGAGGTGTCAGGGACGCCTGGGTGTCTCAGTTGGTTAAGCATCTGACTCTTAGTTTCAGCTCAGGTTATGATCTCATGGTTTCATGGGTTCAAGCCTCTGTCAGCACACAGTCTGCTTGAGATTCTCTCCCTCTTTCTCTGCCCCTCCCCCACTCATGCTGTCTCTCTCTCTCTCTCCCAAAATAAATAAACTTTAAAAATTAAATAAATAAAAAGGAAAATGGTTGCTTTATGCCACTAAATCGTTTTAAAATGTGTCTTACTGTTGTGTGGGAAGCAGACCATAGGGGCAAAGGTGGAAGATGGGACCAGTGAGGAGATTGTTGTGAAAGATAGCCTTCTCAGTAGTTGGAGTGAGGACTTGATGGGACCCATTTGGACGGGGGAGCTGAGAGGGTTTACTGAGAGACTGGATGGGGATGTGACAGACAAGAGAGGAGCAAGCGGGGTTAGGGAATGGTAGGGCACTTGAGTGCTCCTGCCAGGCCTGTCGTAGCCCTGAGGGGCAGGGCTCACACCCTGTGCCCCACCATCTGCTTTGTTAGCAGGAAGGAGTCAACCTTAGCTGATGAGGAGCAGGGCTGGAATCACACCAGCAGTGGAGGAGGACAGGGTAGTGGCGGGCGGTGCGGGGGGGGGGGGGGGGGGGGGGGGGGGGGGGGGGGGGGGGGGGGGGGGGGGGGGGGGGGGGGGGGGGGGGGGGGGGGGGGGGGGGGGGGGGGGGGGGGGCTCTCTGATGGACTGAGGGGATCACATTCTGGTACCCTGACTGCATATACTGCTTTTCATATTCTGTAAGGTGCCTTCACATAGTTTATCAATCCTGTGCATTAGAGCATTAAGTGATCCCATTTCACAGATCAGCAAACTGAAACTTGGAGAAGGTGAGTGACACACCCAAGAGTGTATGCTTAGCTGTTTACTATGTGAGAACAACTGAAATAACACCATGATAACTTCCTAATGAATAAGGGTGTAGACACGTCCGAGATATTCTGATTTTATGAAAAGATACTTATGTAAAATCTAATAATAAAGCTTGAAGTATTTAAATTTAAACGTTTAAAATATTTAAAATATAATCAATGTTAACTATTCCCTCCCCATTTGTCTAACCATTTAGGGATATAATTTCCTAAATAAGAAACTGAACGGAGCTGACGTTTGATCTGCTTTTGTAAAACCATACGTATTACATAGATTTTCTCAGTTAACACCTGTAAGGACCCCAAGAATAAGCAATCTTACTCTCCTTTACTGTTACAGTTGTAGAGGCGCCTGGGGCCCTCAAATAGCTTATATTCTGTGTGATGCCTGGGTCTCACACTCAGTGGAATAGTCTTTACTAAAAGCTGAACCAGGAAGCAGTTTGCATGCCATGTACCTTCCATTCAGAGGGGCTATAATATCAGGGCTATTCCTCCAGGAGCCTTTTTAATGTCAGCCCCAGATATGGATGTCAAAACATATCATCCTCTGGGGAGGCTGCAGCCATCTCAAGACTGCATGTTTAAATGACTAAAACAGAAAAATATAGCTCTTATATTTATGACAAAAAGCAAAGAGGTTTCATCTTGGCAGAGCCGTGTATCAGGCAACCTGGGAGGGGTGGGAGGGGTAACCAGCCTCCTCTAGGGTCCCCAGAGGCTGTGCAGGTAGCAATACGCCTGGCCTATGGCTGGGAATCCATCCCGATAGTCAAGTCCCTGTCTTGTCGTTTGTCAAGCAAGCAGGCGATGTCACAGTAGATTATGCTGGTGTCAAAGAGACTATCCTGGCTGAAAAACATCTGAGATTGAAAAATATTCCTTCTAAAAAAATGGAGTAGTTGAAGAACAAATGCTCTGGAGAAGATTGGTAGGCAGGTGTGGATGTACAAGTTCCTGTTAATGACACGGGGCAGGCATCTTCAGAGCTGTGCGTGCTGATCACAAAGCAGGGCTTCTCAAAAGACAGCCCATGACTCTTCACTCACAAGACAGTCTAGAAGCACCCCAGAGATCGAGAGGGTAGGCCCAGGAAAAGTATATAAATCAGAGGTCCTAACCTATTTCCCCCTACAGCAAATGTGACCCATAAATGTGTGGCGTGTAGGCTTTTGTTTTGGGCCAATTTAGTATTTTAAAGCAAAATACTTGAATTGTGAACTAAAAAGAAATTGAAAACAAAGATCCAGATTGTTGGCTTTTCTGGAAATATTGGAGTATCTGGCAATTCCGGGCCCATTTTCTAGCATAAGGGGTTGGCTGAGCTGACCAACAGCTGTCCCCTTTCAGATGGAGAACGCACATTCCAGTTGGTTACGTCCTTCACTCATTTATCTAAATTACCTGCCTAGCCCTGCTGGCATTCACGTTTGCCGTCCTGGCCTAAATGTGGGGTCCCAATCCCAAATTCTTTAAAGCCCCCCAGAGCTGTGGCCTCTTCCTGTTACATTTTCTAGCCCTGACCCGGCCCGCAGGTCAGTCAACGCAGGTCCTGAGGGAGGGAGTGAGAATTGGGGGGCAGGGGGCACAGAGAATGGAGGCAAGACAAAGTCTCTGATCAAGCCTCATTTATTGAGAGAACACAAACATCTTATAAAGGGTTCAAGGCAGGAAGCAAGGCAGCTGACCTAAGTCAGTTGCTAGGAAACAAGGTCAAGTGATTTTTAGGAAAAGGCTAGGGTAAAGGGGAAACTGAAACTGCGATTTTAGCACAGCGCCTGAGGGGCTGGTAAGAAAGCTCAGACTAGCTGTCTTCAGCCCTGAATTGGAAGAGATAATGCTGCCCAGCCTACAGGCGACTGATCTTTTTTCTTCTGGCTCCCCACAGGGAGTGACACTTCCTTGCCTGCAGGCAGCTGATCTCCGTTCTTCTGGCTCCCCACATAGCCCCACTGCCACACCCACCCAGGTAAACCCTTGTGGGTCAGTTTTGCATCTGAACAGAAAAAGAATCCCCCCACCACTGTGGCTTTATAAAAAATAACATGTTTAAAAGGGTCCTCATGAGTACATAAGAAGCTTCCCATTCCTTTCCCTTTCTCTCTGGTCCCAAATGAGAAGAGTCATCAGTTCACAATGGAAAGAGAAGCTGTTTTATATTTATTTTGAAGTTGCCAATGTGGGAGAAGAATCCCCCCCCCCCATCTCCCCTAGTTCTTTCTGCCTATTTTGTTCTTCTAATAGCAAGAAAGAGTAGAATTTTAATAATATCTCCCTGGAATGACTTTCTTCATGCATGAATTATTTCTCATTTACAGAGGTTTCGGAGATGCTTTTTTTCTCTCTCTTTTTTTGCTGTGGAAAATGATGACTGTTTTCATTGCTAGAGACATTACTGTCAGAACTCATGAAGCTGATGGTCAGGCCTGTTTTCCCACGGAGTCCCTCTCCAGCAGACAGCTCAGCTTGTCACATCACTGAAATAGCAGCTCTTGTCAAGGCATGTATAGGAATGTCACAGTCAACGGTGGCTAATGGCAGGTGACTGCTGTGGTTATACAGAATAAAGGGAGATGAAAGACCCACTCTCTTTCCTTTGATCCTCACAAAAAACCTTTTTGGAGTAGATATTGTTATAATCATTTTTATAGACAAAGAAACAGGAGTGCAGAGAAGTTAAGCCACTGTTCCAAGGTCACCCAGCTAATAAATGGCAGAACTGGTATTGAAATCTGGCTCTGCAAACTTCCAGCACTTTAACCACTACACTGGGCCACCATTACTGTGTTCTCTTTTGGGGATTTCATCCAGGATCCTGGTTCACCTTGAGGGATGAGAGCTGATTTGTGAGGTGTGTAAGTACAAGATGGTGCCAAGAAGAACCGGGTATGGAGGTCTTTCAGAGCCGTGCTTAGCCCTGAAAGCATCAGTGGGTTTGAACTCCTGCAGCATGCGTACAGTGCCAGAGCACTTCCTAACCTTCACCCCCCCACACACACCCCCACCCCCATTAAGCCTTCTAGCACCTGGTTGAGGTGGATATTTTTTATCCCCATTTTACAAATGCAAAAATCTATACTCACTATGTTGAGTTTCTCTGGCATAGAGATTCCAGAACATGCATTAGATCTCCAGAACTTGTGCATCTTCTGTTTGCAAGTTTGTACCCTCAAATATCATCCCCTCTCCAATCCCTAATCTCAGCCCCTGGCAACCACCATTCTTCTCTCTGATTCTATGAATTTAGCTCTTTTAAGTTCTACGTATAAGTGAAAGCACTTGTCTTTCTCTATGTGACATATCTCACTTAGAATACAGCCCTCAAGGTCCATTCATGTTGTCATAAATGGCAAGATTATTCATGGCTGAATAATATTCCATTGTCTATGTATACCACAATTTAAAAAAATACCACAGTTTTATTTATTTTTGAGAGAGAGAGAGCACATGTAAAGGAGGGACAGAGACAGGGAGAGAGGGGGGGCGGAGGGAGAGAGGGAGAGAGAGAATCCCAAGCAGGCTCCACACTGTCAGTGCAGAACCCAGCTCAGGGGTTCTATGATGACCTGAGCTAAAACCAAGAGTCAGGTACCCAACTGATTGAGCCACCCAGGCCTCCCCTACAACATCTTTTTTATCCATTGATCCATCTATCTGTTATGCTTCAAATTTGCTAAGAGCCTAGAACTTAAATTTTTTCATCACATATATGATAACCACATAATGTGATAGAGGTGGTAGCTAACAAATCAACACATTGTACACCTTAAACTTATACAATGTCATATGTCAATTATAAATCAGTTGAAAAAATTTAAATGCAAAACCTGAGTCTTACAGAGCTTTTGTGACTTGCCAAAGATTGAATAACCTAGAAAGGGAATTGAATTCAGGCCTGGCTGGCTCCAAGAACCACCATCCTTTGCTAGTCTCTTTTCTAGAACGTTCTAGGGAAAGAGTCCCGGAGTGTGGTTCTCTTATCACCAGGGGTATGTGAAATCATTTCAAGAATTTTATGGACAAACCTTTTTTATTTTAATGGTATACGCTTATTATAATATGTGTGAGAAAAAATATTTTAAAAACACATCAAATCCAGTTTTATGATTATTATTGTTTAGGCCAAAACCAAAATTTACTTAAGTAAAGAAAACAAGGGAGTTTATTTTTAAAAATCCAACTTTAGCTCTGGTCATGATCTCATGGTGTGAGTTTGAGCCCCACATCAGGCTCTGTGCTGATAGTGTGGAACCTGCTTGGAATTCTCTCTCTCCCTCTCTCTCTACCCCTTCCACACTTACACACATGTATGTGCACCCACACTTTCTTTCTCTCACTCTCTTTCAAAAATAAATAAACTTTAATAAGTAAATAAGTATGTAGATAGCAGGAGAGGTGGTACTAGAGATGGCAAGAATTGTCATGATGGTTCATGAGTGACTGAAGCTTGGGAAACACAGAAAAGTCATCAGGTAACATTAAAGAATAGGATTTTGTGTAGTAGGTCCCTACACAGGGAGGGAATAGAGAACAAACTTAGGGTGTCTCCTAGTTTGTCATATAATTGCCCTTTCTCTGATAACTGTCTGCTTCACACCCCCAGGTTTTGTTTTTTCTTCAGTGAGAGAAATCATGTTCATATAACATGGTCACACACTGAAGGCTACAACTGGTGGTTGATCTACGGTGGCCAGTGCTAGCTGGCCAGTCAGGTCCTCCCCAATAAACACAGACTGAAACTAAGGATGGCAGTTTCAGTTGATTGCTCTGTTGTAAGTAGGCCATGTGAATTTGAGACTGTTGGTGACTGCTGTTCTGCCTTGTAGACAGGAAAGAGGAGTTAGCTATTCAGTTGGGTGAAAAAGAATAAAGTAACCATGCTTAAAAAAACAAAGATGGGATCCCTACAGGGATCCAGTCACTGAGTCCCTGAAACTCAGTGGGTTCCATAAGACACTTCCGTATTCTTGTTTTATCTCCTCTTGGCCAATTGCCAGCTCCGGAGAGGATGAGTAATTGTAACCAGAAGAGTTGTTACCTGTACAAAGGTACTCTGAGATTAGTCTTTGAAACTCCCTACACCAACTTCATGTCTTTCCGTGAGCATTGCTTTATTATTCTCTTGCCAAGAGAGGTAGCTGGGGCATACACCCCACCTCCCAGCATGGGCCCTTCAAGATGTGACAGTTCTGTTCCACTTCTCAAAATGGCAATTAGGGCCAGTTGGCAGAGCCCCATCTGGACGCCCAAAATCTCGATGTGCATCTGCCACTGCAGTCAGGAGATGTGGAGGTCTCTGCTTCTCTGGCAGGTGAGGAAGGGCAGCCTCTATAATGAGAGGAGGCAGGTCATTAAACTGCTCACAATAGCTCTTCTTCTAATAGAACTAAGTCCTGAATTGCATATGCTTGCTCTCTCTGGCCATCTTCCTTGGGAAGGCATTTCTAGAAGGGGTTGTAGGATACATCACCTCCACCTCCTCCCCAGGGAACCTGGAGCCCAATATTCAAGTATTTCTACAGTACAGGTTTGCCTTTGCCTAACAGATATTGTATACAACCCTTTGGTCCCTTCACTGGTCAAGTTCTGTGATCCAACCTCATCACCAATTCTTTTCAACACAAACCCTCTATTCTGGTCCAAGGGCTCTCCTTAGTATGCTCTATAGTTGATATATCTGAGTTTCTGTTTTGCCTAGACTTCCTCCTCTGAAAAGTGCCCTTCCACCACTATGGGAGCAGATTCCTGCAGCCCTAGATGTCCCTCTTCCCACACCACACCTGATGGGACCAGGAGGGGCTCTGGGGACTCTCATGGAGATTCTACTTAGATGTGGAGCTAGACTAGAAGTCCTTATGGACTTGGAGAGGGGACTGTGAGGGTAAGTTGGGGATAGTCAGTTGGACCATGTGCAGGTGGAATGAGTAAAGCTGATCCAAGGGAAGTGAGGTGTGGAAAGGTAAGATGTCTTTGGTCTGTGACCTTGCCAGAATTCCAGGTCCTTGTTGTTGTCCATCTTGACAACCGGTCATGTTTCTTCAACTTGCATATCAGGAGATAAACTTATAATAAGTCTTCTTTTTGATTGAGTTATAATTTATATACAGTAAACTGCTCAAATCTTGAGTGAGTTGTTGTTCCTAGATGCTACATTATGCCATTTACCCCACAAGATGACTATTTCACTGTCCCCCATGTATTTTTCCTGCCCCTGCTTCAGTGGTGTCCTTTCACTGCTCTGTGCTTAACTGAGCATTTTCCTCCTTGAACCCCACTTATGCCTACCCCAGCCCAGAAAAGTCTCCTAATACTTTGAGCCTGTTTTAGGTCAGGCTACTATAGCAGAAATACTATAGACTAAATGGCTTAAACAACAGAAATTCATGTAGTTCTCAAAGTTGGGAAGTCCAAGATTAAGGTGCTGGCCCATATGATTCCTGATGAGCCCTCTTTATGGTTTGCAAGATGGCTTTCTTTTTCCTGTGTCTTCACAAGGCAGAGAAAAATGTCATCTCTCTAGTGTCTCTTTTTATAAGGGCATTAATCCCATTCATAAAGGCTCCACCTCATGACCTAATCGTCTCTACAAATACCATCACGCTGGGGATTAGGTTTCAATATATCAATTTATGGAAATGCAAACATTCAGCCAATAGCAAATCTTAAGGACTTGACTCTATAGTGAAGCAATTCAATTAACAGTCTTGAAGTGATGCTCCTCTCTGTGCCAGGACTGTGCTGGACTCTGGGGATGCAAAAACATAGAGATACAGTCTTCCCTCTAGGGGTTCATGGCAGAGGAGATATACATATTTTAAAAAATCAACCATAATGCCATGTGACACATGCTAAAACCACAGGAATCTTTCATTCTGTTGGGGGAGGTATGGGGTCCTCAGGGGAAAATGGAAAACAATGTAACATTGGAATTTAAGGATAAATGAAACTTTGCCAGGTACCCAAGGGGGCATTCCACTTCTTAGCTACTAATGTATAGTTAAAGAAAAAACTACCCTGACACTTATTAAAATGGTAAGAAAGAGCTTTTAATACTTTTGCAATACTCCTATTGCAATAGAGATTAGACATTGGGCTCAACTCCAAATGGTGCCAGGACAAGTGGGCATTTATAGCCAAGGAGCAGGGTGCGGGGGTCAGTGGGTGGAAAATTAGTAAGAGGAGACATCAAGGGATGGGGATTCTTGCTAAACTTACTTCCTGGGGTTCTTGCTAAAAGCAGGCATCAAAGATGGATGATGAAGGACTTGATCAGATATCAAAGGTCAAGGATGACAGAGCAGGATTCTTTGTTCAGCCAGGTCTGAGCAGGCCAAAGATATGACAGGGTACAAGGTGGAATTCTCATGGAAAAGTGGGCTCAAAGGAGCCTGCCAAAAATTTGGTCAAAGAGAGAGTCTGTTATAATCCATGTCCTGCAACATTCTTTAATTATTGTGTGTGAGACAGACTTTTCTCCTTCACTATCCCAGTCGCTGGAGTGGGGCGGAGGAGCTTCCTGCTCTCTGATACGGAAACCAGCTCTCTTGTCTTCATTCTTCCCACTGACTTCATCTTCTTCCCTGTCTCAATTATTTCAATTTCCAGTTTCCTTTTAGAGATCCAGGAATCTGAACATCTCCTTTCTCTCTCATCTCCTTCTCTCTGAGAAACTCCAATCTCTCTCTCTCTCTCTCTCTCTCTCTCTCTCTCTCTCTCTCTCTCCCTTTGTCACACACACACACACACACACACACACACACACACACACACACACTCACTCTATAATAGGAACCATCTATTCAAATGTAAAGAAGGAGGGGAAAAACCCAACTTCCACTCATAAAGGAGTAAGACTTGAAGCTAACAGGCATGGAGACAGGAATGGATTCTAGGAATTCCCCTGAAATAGTCAACAGCTGGTAAATAAAGAAAGCCGCATGTAGGAACAACCCAGCTTTAGAATCAAGGTGCAGAGTCAATGTTGGGCTTGTAATTTTACAGAAAAGAGGAAGGGAGCCTGATTTATTTATGTGAGATACTGTAGACTCTGTTCCATTCCCATTGCAGGCATCTCTACAACCCCTCAGTGCTTTGCACAGAGGAGTGTTTTAGTAAGCATTTGTCATATCAAATAAAATTCAATTAAAAGCCACTGCTTAGTTACCCTACTCACAAATGATAGCATGATTTACTGTCCCGACCCAAGTTAAATTTAGTGATAGGCCAAAAATATATTGCAGGGTATTAAAAGGAATTTGGAACAGCCTGCCCTTCTTTTCAAATATCTTTTCTTCCATTCATTTTTCTTGACAAAAATTTTGAAATAATGAGTGCTAGTAGGTGATACATGAGTGCTCTTGATTTCTTATAGCTATAAGGAGCTTGGATGCAGAATCTCATCTTTATTATCATCGGTACGTGTTGTATATGTTAACTGGTACTGTCCTCAGGGAGGAGATTTGACAGTATTTCTCAAAATCATAAGAGTACCTTTCCTTCCATCCAGCAATCCTAATTCTAAACATTCTGTTCTGGTTCTCTATTGCTGCATAAAAAAAACAACCCAAAACTTAGTAGTTTAAAACAATAACTCATTATTGCTCACCCTTCTGCAGGTTGACCAGGTAACTTTCACTTAGGGTCTCTTACATGGTTCCAGTCAGATGGAGACTGGGGCTGTGGTCATCTGAAGGTTTAACTGGGCTAGACATCCAAGATGATGTAGTTCATGGCTGGGAGTTGGTTTTGGCTGGCAGTTCAGAACTCCAATGGGGCTGTTGATTGGATTATTTCACAAGGCCTCTCCATGTGAATTGGATTTTCATAGCATGGTGGCTTGTCTCATGAGTAAGTTTTCTAAAAGCCAAATAATGGAAGATTCCAGGCCAGTTAAGGGATAATGCCTAGAATTGGCACAGCATCACTTCTGCCATAGTCTATTAGTCATAACAGGCACTGGGTCTAACCTCCCACCATGGACGCATGTGCCCCATGCTCTTTTAATATGTTCTTTGAAATGTCCCAAATTCTTCATCCTTCTTGTTTTATAAAATATTAGTACTCTCTTATATGCTAAGTTTTTTCAGTTAGGATTCTTCGACTGTAAGAAACAGAAACTGGTCACAAGGAGTAGAGAATTTATTGTATAAAGAGTGATTAAGGAATCAGCTTGGAACAAGTAGGAAGTGCTTAGCAGTCTCTCTTGAGTTCTGTTGCTGCAATGAAAGAATTATATGACTGATTCTGTCCTTGCTCCACAGCTCAGGAGTCACTATCCCAGGAAAGAGACACTGGTTGGCCGAGTTTAGGTCATACGCCAAACCCTTGTCCGTGGAGAGTGGAGGAGAGATCTGGCAGAAGGATCTATCTGTAGTGTAGTCCCATAGATTCCATGGTGGAAGGCAGGTGTCTGGATCTCAGTCCCAGTAGGGGAAAGGCAATATCCCAGAAGGGACCATGGATGCTGGATTAACAGGCACTAATGGCTATCTCCTTCACTGGGTTTACTTTCTAATGCCTTCCTGATGTTACACACTCTATCCACAACCAGATAGGAATCTGGGGTGAAGTCCGAGGTGGATTGACTTTGGAGCCAGACATGGAAAATCACTTAATCTTTGCTGGACTCAGCTTTCTCATCTGTAACATGGAAGTGAACAGTGCCTAATTTTCAGGGTTCATGTGAGGATTAGACATAACCTGCACAAAGTACTTTTCACAGTCTCTGGCCTACAGTAATAGTAAATAATAAATGGCAGCCATTGTGTCATTCTTCATGATGAAGCAGCAACAAATCTTGTCTCCCTCCCACCACCACCACCATGGGACATCTGTTCTTCCTCCATGATGGGTAATCAACTCACCAGGTATCTAAAGGGGAGAGGCACTATTAGGCCTAATCGTCGTGTGAATTGGGTGTGAACTGTGGAGCTTCAGAACACACTAGGAAAAGAGCATGGCTGCCAGAGAACCCTCCACCCACTTCCCTATAGTGGTAATTGCCAGTACCCAGAATTTCGGAAAGAGGGCTCAAGCCTCGCATCCCTGCAACCGGATGTTTGAGCAAAGATGCTCTTATGGTTTTTGCTCCTTCACAGGACACCAGGCACACTATGTGCTATTTTTAAGCTGTGGTTCCACATGCACTTAAATTTCTCCTTTTTTATTCCTAGGCTTTTCTGTTCTTTAAACAGAGCTTTGTTCTCTCTCGTGCTCTCTCTCTCTCTCTCTCTCTCTCTCTCTCTTTTATGTTTCCTGTCCCTCTAAAAGTAATAGGATAAGTTCATGACTCCTGCCATCCTCAGAATTGCCTGGCTTTGAGAGTATATTCACGATCCTTTAACAGTGCTTTAATGTCAGGTGCAAAATGAAGCTTTTCCCAAGTCTTTATAACATGATTGAAGGGACAAAGTGGTCTTGTCATAGGATGCTGCGATGCTCCCAGAGCTTTGCCACAATTCATCTTGTAGCAGATGGACTCTTCATTAGGTGTGCACATTGCATCCACCTGGGAATTCACCATCTTTGGTTGAGAGATTTGATTTCAGCTGCAGATAATTACTCCCTTTCTTGTCTTGACCTTTAGTTCAAAGATTATCAGCAAATTCAAATTCTCCTGTCTCTTTCTCTTCTGCTGGATTGGAATGCTAGAAATAGGTTGGATGAAACCAGCTTTCTTTCAAACAGCTTGGCTTGGACTCAAATACCAAGACCAAGGTTATTAGTGTTTGGCAGGGACTGCAACATGGGGTTTCTGGCATTCACATCCATGAAAATCACTGATGACAACAGATCCCATTTCTATTGCTCTTGGTATCACTCCACTGCAAAGTTCAGGTTAAAGCTCCAATGACCTCTACATTGTGAACTTATCCTTAAAATGCTCCCTTCCTTATCCTGATTTATTTTCTATCATTCTGTACCTTACGTCTGTCATTTTACAAATTTCCCTTGGCTCATTAAATATTGTAGGAAGTGCCCTTATTCTTTAGTCTCTTCTTATAAGTTTTGCCTTTGCACATGACTTCAATCATCTCCCATGGACTGATGACTCACAAACTCTAGTTTGAAGAGTTTAAACAAGTCCTGTGAATCTCAGACCTACATGCCTAACCGCCTTCCTGCCATATCCATATGGATGTGTTAAGGGCTTCTCAAACTCAGCCTGTTAAAACCTAGTCAGTAATTCCCCTCAGAATTACTTTGTTTCCAAGTCTTTTTTCCAAGAGTCCCGTCTTCATGAATAGCGGCTCCATCCACCAATCTTCAAACAAAAAAACCAAAGTACCTTCCTTGACATGTCTTTTCCCACTCTCTCCTATCCACTCTATGATTAATCACTGCAATTCTATCATTTGAATATCTCACATTGGTCCATTTGTTTACAGCTCACCACCATCACCCTGTCCCACATCATCTTTCTGGCCTATTGGTCTACATTGTGCCTGGCCCCAAAGGGATTTCCATGTTGTAAGCTTTCCAAAACATAAATTAAATCATGTTAACCCTCTGCTTAGAAAACTTTCCAATTGATATTAAGATAAGAGCCTAAGTCCTTAGTACATCCATAAGGTCATTCCTGGTCTGATTCCTCTCCACCCACACCTCCTGCTTTGTCTTCCCTTTGCCCATTTATAAGGTCATCATATCTAGGCTTTGTATATGCTGTTTTTCCTGCATTCTGCACCCCTTATCTTATTTTAGATAATTTACTCTCATTCATATCTCTGCTCAATTATTGCTCCCTCAAGAAAGGCTTTGCCTTACCTTGCAGACAGGTCAAGTCTCCTGGGTAGTGCTCTCAGAGAAGTCACAGTACTTACCGAATGGATTCGTGAAATTCTTTGACTCCTTGGCTCTATTCCTTTAAGGCAAGGACTATATTTCTTTTTGTTCATCGTGTTGCAGTACCCAGCACAGTGACCAGACACATATTGGCTGCTCAATAAATATTTTCAAATTAACAAATTACTAATGGAAGCCCAGAAGAAATGCCTATCATTCAGGAATTAAACCAGATAAACCTCCATGGGACCTCAGATTCCAGATAAAAATGGAGAGGAAAGGAACAACTTACTCAAAGTATGGCTTGTGGCTGGGAGATGCTGTGGTTTCTGCTCCTTATCATGAAGGTTTTTGTACTGGGCTTAGTAGCAGTCTGTGTCTACTGGGGCTTCTTCACTGGCACAAGCTGGGAGTGTGATGGGAAGGAAGGTTCTATCAGAAGATAGTGTTCCATCTGACTTCTCCGTTAGTTGCTAATGTTTAATTATACTGTGTCCCATTACTGTGCTCACTGAATTCAAGGAGCTCACAGTCTGGTGGAAGGCCAGGGTAATGAACATGAAATGTGAATGTTACAGCATAAGGTGAGAGAATTAGGTTTAGAGTTACTTCTTCCATTTTCTAGATGTGGGACCTCCACCATGTTTCTTACCCTTCTTCCTAAGCCCAGTTTCTTCATCTGTACAGTGAGGGTCATAAAAATCAAGGTGGTGTTGAAGACAATATGGGTGGGGTACTCTGTGTTGTGAGCAAAGCCTTGTTGTTGTTATAAGAACTGATCATGGGGGCGCCTGGGTGGCTCAGTTGGTTGAGCGTCTGACTTCAGCTCAGGTCATGATCTCCTGGTTTGTGAGTTCGAGCCACACATGGGGCTCTGTGCTGACAGCTCAGAGCCTGGAGCCTGTTTGGAATTCTGTGTCTTCCTCTCTCTCTCTCTGGTCCTCCCCCATATATGCTGTCTCTCATTCTCAAAAATAAGTAAACATTGAAAACAAAAAAGAACTGATCATGGCTACATGGGGCCTGAGGATGGGGAAGGAGTGAACAGTGGGGAGATGGAGTCACAGAGGAAGGGGCCTGGGCAGGGCCTTGGAATACGTGGAGATGTAGGATACGAAAGAAATGGAAAAGGAGGAAGAGGAGAGTGGCAGGTTTCAGTGAGAGAAAGGCAAAGGCAGGAAGTGAGCTTGCCGTGGGTGGGAGGTGACCAGACCCACAGAGGCTTAGATGTCATGCTGTGGTGAGCCTGGGTAGGTCTGTTACCAGAGCACTTACTGTTTCCTAGGACATACCCTTTTATTTTATTTTATTTTGTTTGCTGTTCATTTAGGTTTATTTTTTTATTTAAATAATTTATTACCAAGTTGGTTTTCATATAACACCCAGTGCTCTTCCTTGCAAGTGCCCCCCTCCATGACAATCACCCCCTTCCCCTTCCCCCCTCCCTCCTCAGCCCTGTTTGTTCTCAGCATTCAAAAGTCTCTCATGATTTGCCTCACTCTCCCTCCCCAACTCTTCCCCCCGCTTTCCCCTTCCCATGGTCCCCTATTAGGTTTCCCCTGTTAGACCTATGAGTGAAAACATATGATATCTTTCCTTTTCTGCCTGACTTTTGCTTAGCATGACACCCTCTAGGTCCATCCATTTTGCTACAAATGGCCAGATTTCATTCTTTCTCATTGCCATGTAGTATTCCATTGTATGTATATGTACAATGGAATATATATATATATGTATATATATATATATATACCACATCTTCTTGATCCATTCATCAGTTGATGGACATTTAGGCTCTTTCCATGATTTGGCTATTGTTGAAAGTGCCACTATGAACATTGGGGTACATGAGCCCCTATGCATCAGCACTTTTGTAGCCCTTGCATACCCCTTTATTAAAAATCAGGAAATAAATAAATAAAGCTGACCATGTAGAATTTTGTTTTTGGCTTTGTTAAGTACTTTTATAATGCAAACAGAAGAGTAAATCACTTGGGATCCAGGGTAGATATTTTGGCACTTGATTTTACAAGCAAAAAAGAAGAAAGCAGGTTTTGGCATCCAGCTATGTCGCGATAACATGATGTCATTAACCTCTCTCAACCTCAGTTTTCTCATCTTTCAAATGGAATTAAAATGCACCCTAACAATGGTAAATACCCTCTATGTGTCGGGCACTGGAATGTGTTAAGTAATTAAGACACACATTCATCGAGCACTGCTCTATGTGCTTTACGTGGATTTGAAACTCATGACATCCCATTTGAGGTAAGTTTATTACTATCCTCATTGTACCCGGGAGACACAGCATGGTTAAGCAAATTGCTTTGGCAGACTTCAGAGTTTGCTGACCCCTGAGGCTGGACCGCCCTAATTACCACTTCATAGAGTTGCATTTGGAACATGGAAAGGACCTAGCCCGCTGCCTGGTTTGTATTAAACACTCAATACAAGCTTAGTTCTCTCCCATTTGATTGTATTTAGCTCAGTAGTTTATCAATACTATTTCTTATTGATTTCAGGTGTTTTTCATCCACTAACAATAGTAAGTACATTTCTTAAAGGAAGGGTGTTATAGCTTGTGTTTCTTTGGCAACTTCCATGGTACATCTAGAGGTTCTCAATAGAAATTTCTTAAAGTGCACAGAATAAATGCTTACTTGTTGGATAAATGAAGTATTCAGTAAAAAAGCAAATGCAAAATATGATTGATTAGCTTTTATAGCTTCTATTTATTTTACCCCATTAAATTCTAAAAAAGAATTTGAGGAGAATTATAAAAATTTGAAGGATTCAGTAGGATAAAAACAAACAAGAGAGAATATTGGAGTAAAGGGAAAAGAAAATATAATCAAGGATGTTTATTTGTCATTTCTTGATAGAAATTTTCCAGTAAATCTCCAAGATTAAACCCAGAAACAACCAAGAATTGGAATTTATTCTTGGAGGGTATTTGCTTGGATTCTGTTGGGACACAACTTGAACCTCAAAGGGGAAGCTTGGGTGGAAAACTCAGGAAAAGGGGGATTGTCTCTGGTCTGGCTCCTAAGAAAATATCAGCTTTACCTTGAGACCGATGCACCCAGACCTGACTTTATAAAGAGTTAGTTTTCTCAGAGGTAAAGAGAATTATGTTCTACTGGCTCACATTACCACATCAAACTCTTCTCATTTCTACGACTATTTCATCTCCAAGACCTATCTTAATCACCCCAGTGTCTCTGGACTTAGAATCCATTAAGAATAGGCACAGTAGGGTCTTGTGGAAACAAAGGATGTTAGAATAATTTTTAAATGTTTTGAGAAAGACCACTTGCCCCTCCCATCTAACTAGGCCAGCCTGTATAGTAACCTCACTAAAGCTGTGGTTCTTAGTCTGGGCTGCTCATCAGAATTACCTGGTAGCTTTTAAAAATTACCAATGCCTGAGCACCATCCGTGGACCATCTAATTTAATTGATCTAGGTGGGGCCAGTGATTCATTTTTAAAGCTTCTAAAATGATTCTAGTGTGCAGCCAACTTTTAGAACCCCTTGAATGCCTTAAAATCTCCTGCAGAGCTTGTTCAAACACAGACTGCTGAGCCCCACCCCAGACTTTCTCATCCAAAAGGTGTAGGGTGGGGCCTGAGAATTTGCATTTCTAACAGCCTGGTAGGTGACTTTAACTGATGTTGCTAGTCCCATAACCATACTTCTTTAGCCAGAGAATATCAATGCTTACAATAATTTCATTATGATATAAGTGTTTCTTTATTACTACAGAGGTAATTTTGGGTGACTTGATTTTTTTTATAGTTTATTTTCAAATTGGTTTCCATATAATACCCAGTGCCTCTCCCCACAAGTGCCCCCCACCATGACCATCACCCTCTTCCCTCCCTCCCCCTGCCCCTTCAGTCCATGGTTCATTTTCAGTATTCAGTAGTCTCCCTTGATCTGTGTCCCTCACTCTCCCCGCTCTCTTTCCCCTTCCTCTCCCCATGGTCCCCTGCCAGGTCTCTCCTGTTAGACCTATGAGTGCAAACATATGGTATCTGTCCTTCTCCGCCTGACTTATTTCGCTTAACATGTGGGTGTCTTGATTTTTGATTTAACAAGTTATATTAGAAGAAAGTGAAAATGGAACCCACGAGATCCCACAACCTTGACACACAGACCACATACTGTGGAACAATGGCAGCGGCAGTCAGAGGTAGCATTTATCACAAGTTTACTATGTCTAAGGCATGAGCGCAGACTTGACGGGCATTCTTTCCTTCCAACTCAGTGAAACCCCTATGAAGTAGCCCCTTTATTATCCCATTTTACAGATGGGAGATTTGCAATACAAAGAAATTATAATGGTTATGTTACACACTTGTATCCAGAGCATAAAATCAGCCTCTTGATAAAATGGCATTTTTCTTTTTCTTTTACTCTTTATTTTTATTTTTTACTTTTATTTATTTTTGAGAGGCAGAGAGAGACAGAGCACAAGTGGGAGAGAGCCAGAGGGAAAAGGAGACACAGAATCTGAAGCAGGTTCCAGGCTCCATGCTCTCAGCACAGAGCCCAACATGGGGCTCGAACTTATGAACCGTGAGATCATGACCTGAGCCAAAGCCGGACACTTAACAGACTGACCCACCCAGGTGCCCCCAAAGGGCATTTTTCTATGTTGTATGTGTTATTCCATCACAGTCACATATCAGTTTTTTTCTCCTTGGACATTTAGGAAATTTCCATCTTTCACCACTATAGTTAAGACAGCAATAATCAATTTCATTTAGTGCTTGTCTTAAATTATTTTCTTAGGATAGAGATTCAATTGGTCAAAAACTAAAATTGCCCGGCTTTGATCACAATGTACTAGAACAGAAAACTTTTTTTAAACCAAAATATTTTCAAACCAAATCATTCTCTAGATGGGTTTAGATAGTCATACATTTTAAATAATGGTACTGTAAGATATAGAAGGTATTTCATATAATTTAGCCTCATCCCCAAATCACTCCAATGAGCGCTACCTCCAGGCACCCAAGCACTATGACAAAACTCCCAGATTTCTGATGGCAAAAAAAAATGTTTATGCCCTCTTCTATTACAGTCACCCCCAAACAACAAGGAAATAAGAACTAGAAACACAACTGCGTTTAGGACAATTGCAGAAGACATCTGCAACTCAGAACCCCCACTGTGTAAGCAGAGGGTGTGGGAAGAAGGTGAAACCCAAGTACCTAAAGGAAGGATCAGGAGGGGGTGCCTGAGTGGCTCATTTGGTTAAACATCTGACTTTGGCTCAGGTCATGATCTTAAAGTTCGTGAGTTCAAGCCCCGGAGTGGGTTCTCTGCTGTCAGCACAGAGCCTGCTTCAGATTCTGTTTCCTCTTTTCTGTCCTTCCCCCACTCTCTCCCTCTCTCAAAAATAAATTTAGAAAAAATAAAAAAGACTCCGGAATCTAAGGCAGCAGCTTACTGCCAAAGCATGAGCTAAAAGCAGCTGCAAACAGGGAACTATGTAAAAATTTGTAAGGGACGGGCAGAGCCCCCAGATCGCCACTCATATTGCCAAGAAGCAGGAGGTAATTCCCTAAAGAAATTAAACAGAGATCCTCCAGCTACGGGCACAATGGAGGGCAGATGGGCCAGATCAGACCCAGGGGATTGGGTGGAGGGCTGCACCTTGAATGGGGAGGCCTCAAGCCCCTTACTCAGGTGCTATGTGGTCACCCTACGGACTCAACAGTGAGCTAATGTGTCCTTGATGTTGAAAACTCTTCATAGGGATTTATTCAAACGTTGTGATAATCATATTGGATGTTGAATTGAAGAAACGTAGAGTGTTAGAGAGCTATATCTATTTACTTTAATAGGAAACTATCCAGTATGAAAATATTTGCAAATATTAAGGTAAATAAAGGCTAAAATTGTTAAAAGTACTTGCCTCTATAAACTGGGGTGAGGGAGGACTGCTATTTTTTCGTATAAGCTTTTAAGTACTAATTACTTTTTAATGATTTAAGTATATTTCTTGATAAATTAAAATTAAAAGAAAGAGGGGGAAATTTCTTGGGCACTTAGTTGTCTACTATTTAATTTATGTGTCTGAATAGTTGGATTTCCATAAATGGATTTTATTTAAGAAAGCTACTCATGGAGATTGCAGGGCATAAATAAGAATTGATGATATTGGGGAAGTAATTAATTGGTCAATAGCCAAGGAGAGAACACTGAGTCCGAGAGAGTTGTCTGGGCTCCACTTGAAGGGTAGGATTTCTGCCGTGGGCTTCATTCTGGCCAAAATTCTAAGAGAAATCTTTTACTAACCCACCCTTTGCAATGCATTTCATCTGATAAGTCACCCATGCTGTTGGCGAGAGTCTAACTAACCATCATTCCAACTAGGAAAGTGCTCATGCCTGCTCTCTGTTGCCATAGAAACAGTGCAGCGCAAGTCTCTGTTGCTTTGGTAACCCACCCCCATTTCCTCACATCACTACTGCTGGGGTATTTTGCTGCCAAGATAATGGTCTCTACTGTGGATTGAATGTTAATGGAGCAGGACTCTGCCCCAGACTACACCCAGACCCCCTCCGCAGCTCCACATTTTAAGGCTTTGTCTAAGTGGCATCTCAATGAAACAATAATAGACACTCAAATCAGACGAAGAGGAGCTGTATGGTGGAGGTGGTGGGGGCTCCTTATTATGGTGAAAGGAAAGCTCAGCTTCTAATCTTGAAAAGAGAGGAATGGTATCTAAGAACTCAGATCATTCAGCTGTGTGCGAGCCATTTCTCCCAATCAATAAAGAATAATGATCATAAATAAAGCTTACTGGGTAATGAATATGTGCTAGGTGCTGGGCTGAGCAATTTATGCCCACTTAATCCCTATTTTACAGAAGAAGAAAAGAGTAAGTAACCTATTCAGTATCACACAGATTCAGAATTTAAACTCAAATCTTAATCACTGAACTAAGCTGCCACTCACTTGAGACTGGGGAAAAACAAGGGAAGCATCAGAGTGTTCTTGCACCGAAAGAGCTTACTCTTCAACTGGAAAAAGAAGATAATACCTCACAGGGTGTGATTAAATGTGAAGTTCAGGTACCATGTTCACCAAGAAGATGAGGTAGGCACAAAACTCGTAACAGACTTTCCATAGGGAAAAAGAAAGGGGAGGATCCTATAGTTACCCAGAGAGATCCAGGAGACAAATCTTATACAGCAGGAATCAGGGTCAAGTGTAGTCTCCAGCCCAGAGCAGATGTTTAACCTAAGTCACCTCTTGCTGATGGCAGCCTTTCTGTTACCCGGCAAAGGGAAGCCTTGTGCTCCTCTTCCTCCTTGTGTCCTTAAGCCTAGGAGATTCAGATTCACTTGATACTATCTGACTCTTTAACTTTGAAATACAAAAAATATTAAAGTTTCATATAAAATTGTTTTAAATTTTATAGCTCTCAATTTCACAATCCAATAATTCTATTTGCTTTCCAAGTAGATTTTTTTAGCCACCTCAAGACTTCATAGCATTAAACGGAGTATAAATCTTCAGAAATACAATTTTTATGGTTTCTTGATTTTATCAGAATTAAAACACTCAGACTTGTCCTTCTGTATCTTCTAATTTGCCCCTACTCTCTTCCCTTTATCACTCCAAGGCATGACAGCAGGCTGGAGACTCCATGTAGAGCTATAATGGAGACACCGACTTCTCCAAGGAGAACTCAAGTGAAGCATCCTGACATCCCCATCTGGGGGGTCTTTAAGCCCATAGCTCTGGTTCTCAATCCTGAGTTCTCTCAAGTCTTCTCAAAGGGCATAAAAAAGTGCTCAACCAGTTCAAAGCCAAATGAATATAAACTTGCTTTTAATTTTTATAATGTCTATGTATGTTGTAGGAAATCACAACATACATAGGCGTTATAAAAGGGCTTGAAGGCAACAATTCATCTGAGGGTAGTATGGATGGTTTGTTAAGGTGGTGGCTTGTAAGCAACGCTGACTAGATTTGATCCCGCCCAGCCTCTCTCTGGTTCTTCCTCTCTCTCTCCCTCTCCTAGTTCTTTTCTCTCCTCATAGCGAGCTATGTGACATTGGGTCAGTCACTTCATCTTCCTAAGCCTCAGTTTCCTCATCTGCAAAAGGGGGAAATAAAGGTATATATCCCCAAGTAATGTATTGCTTAGGTTTTCCTGTTTTGAGCTTTATAAAGAGGATATCGCATAGTAGAGTCTTCTGGGGTTGCTTTTAAAGTTCATCATCTTTCTAAGACGTTCTATGTTGTTCTGTGTAGTTTTTGTTCTTCCTTTTTTTAATGTTTATTTGTTTTTGAGAGAGAGTAAGTGCAAATGGGGAAGGGGCAAAGAGAGAAGGAGACAGAGGAACAGAGTGGGCTCTGTGCTGACAGCAGAGAGAGACTGATATGGGGCTTGAACTGACAAACCGTGAGATTATGACCTGAGATGAAGTCAGATGCTCAACCGACTGAGCCACCCAGGCGCCCTTTGTTCTTTTGTTTTTACTACTATATACCCAGTGCAATCTTCAAAAACATTATCAAATCATATTGCTCTCCAACTAAAATACTTCAGTGGCCTCCCATTAAAATTTAGAGTAAATCCCAAATTCTTTACCTCTACTACAAGACTCTAATTAATTCAGGTATTTACACTCTTCCGGCTGCCCCTTTTATTCTAGGGATCTGCTTCTCTGTGCCAGCCTTGGCCTGTTGTTGCCTGTGAATTTTGAAACATGCTATTTCCTATCTTCTCCTGCTCCCTCTCTCCCGTCCATACTGGCCTGTAATTCAGAGGCTCCCTCAGCCCACCTCTCCAGGCTCTGCTCTCCCCACTCTCACACTTGTCATGGGTTCCAACCGCACTGTCACCTCTTTCTAGTTTCCCTATTCCCATCTTAGAGGTTTGCACAAAATGTGCGTGTAATAAATGCATAGTGTCCCCTACCGAACCCCACAGTCGTACCTGTAGTCATAGTTGTGCTGCAGGACATCCTTGCTATAAACTCCTATACCCTGGAGCTCAGTAGCTGCTTTTGCCTTCCCATGTGCACACCTTGAATTGGTTTCCTCTCTCAAGGTATTGAACCCCCATTTTATTTATTTCTCCCTCCTTGGAAAAAAAGAGTAGCTCATATAAGTATACTGAGGGTTAATTTGGCAAAGCATCTTGCTGGAGCCTGAAATGACATTTTTGCTTTGACCTGTCGAGTCCTTGTGACTTCCCAGAAATGGATTTGGGTAATGACTTGTCATTATGAGTAATTAGCATTTGGAAGTCTGAGAAGACATGCCCCCCCTTTTTTTCCCTTAGCTTTGGAAACTTTACTACCCTTTTGACACTTCTATTGCAGTTGCTCATTTGGTAAGGGGTGAGATAAAATCATGGGAATAAAAGGTTTTCCATCAATGCCTATAATTAACCCTTCACCATACTGAAAAAAATGAAAAGGTTTATATTTCTAGAGATATCTAGATGCATCTTCCAGGCTAGACCAGATTTACTGTAATATTTTTAGATTTTTAATTTTTTATTTATTTAAAAATTTTAAAATATTTTTTATTTATTTTTGAGAGACAGGGAGAGACAGCGCTAGCAGGGGAGAGTCAGAGAGAGAGGCAGACATAGAATCTGAAGCAGCCTCCAGGCTCTGAGCTGGCTGTCAGCACAGAGCCCAATGTGGAGCTCGAACCCATGAACCATGAGATCATGACCTGAGCCGAAGCCACATGCTTAACCAACTGGCCCACCCAGGTGCCCCTAGATTTTTAAAATTTTATTTATTTATATATTGTTATTTTTTCCCCTTTGAAGTGTTACTTTATTTTTTTTAATTTATAGTAGTTTATGGTCAAATTGGTTTCCATATAACACCCAATGCCCTAGATTTTTTTTTAAGTAAGCTCTATGTCCAACATGAGGCTTAAACTCACAAGCCTGAAATCAAGAGTTGATGCTCTACTGACTGAGCCAGCCAGGCACCCAAAAAACATTCAAGCATAAATTTCATTGTGGTACTAATTCAGTACCAAGATTTTTTTCCTTTAAACACTTCAAAGTTAGCACTTACAAGTTGATATTTGGAAGCAAAGAAGAGAGCCAGAGTCCTCGTTTCTTATTCAGTATGTTTGATGATGCTCTATCATTGGTCCTGTTCAGTGTTGACTGCTTAGTGATGCTAGATATTCTTATTGATTTACAAGATGTTAGAACCAGAATGAATCTTAGACTTCAACTTGCCCAGTCCTCTCATTTCACAGATGAATAAAATGAGACCCGCTTAGAGATGCAGTGATTTTTTTTAGTACTTAATTCATAGTTTGGAGATTGGACTAGATGACCTGTAAATATGTGAAATACAGAGCAAAGTATTTTAGAGTTTCAGCACTCATAGGGATTCTCTGGGCTCACAATAACATTGACCTTATTTAGTTCTATTAAAACAAAATCTGGCATGTTCACAAATGGATTGTCTCAGTTTAGACATAATAAGTACCTTATCTGTTCTATTATCAGGGTTGCTTTGTGCTGGAGTCTCAGTCAAATGCCTGGAAACTGGCGAAAAACAAACAGTGCAGCTAGACTGCTTCCGTGACAGAAAGATATTGACCATAAACACATCACGGGCTCTCACAAGCATCAGGGAAGCCATGAGTGAGGGATTCTGTTACTCTCTGTCTTACCAAAGTCACTAAATTGTAAATTGGAATGAGGAAAGTGTGGGAAATAACTTGATGTTCCTTTGACTAATCCCAGCTTATTGCTTGCAAGTTAAAATAACAATATCATAAAATGATCCTATGTATAATGCTGTTGGCTTCCAAAAATAATCTGTGTGGCTTTAGAATTCTCTCCCTTCCTTCCTCCTCTCCTTCCTTTCTTTTTTCCTTGTTGCTTCTCCCCCCTCTCCCTTTTTCCATTCATCCTCCCTTACCTCTGTTCTCTCCTCCTCACTCCCCCTTCCCTCTCTCTTCCCTATCTTTCCTTTTTTCTTTCTTCATATTATTCTGGGGTTCCTTTACCTTTAGTCCCCTAACTAGACTTTTCTGTTTTAATTAAGAGTGCTGATACAGTATAGAAGTTCTGGAGTAATTGCAGAAGGATCCTTTGTTATGCAGAAGTAGAAATTCTAGTTCTATTTTTATCTACAATATGAAAAATTAGTTTTACTAATATATCATTATGTGTTTACTGACAGTGGTTAAAGATCAAAGATGTTTGGATTTCTTAGTTTGATCAGAGCAGTAAGGACTTGATATGGAATGAAAAACAGTAATGTTTCTAGTCCTGAATTTAAGCAACTTGCTCTGTGATCTTCACCAAGACACTCAATTTCATTACTGAGGTTTCATGCCTTTATTTGATAGTCAGGCATGGGAATGTGCCATGAGTTTAGCTTCCTTCTTGTAATCTGCCTTGTTGCTTTTCTTCAGCTGCCAGGTCAACTATGGGTTTATGAAATCTTCCTTCTTAGTTTATTGCAAAAGCAGGTGCTTATCCCAGACACTCTGTAGTGGTGCAGAGCTAGGACCAGCTTTTTCCATGGGAATACAATGTATGAGTGTGTGTGTGTGTGTGTGTGTGTGTGTGTGTGTGTGTGTGTGTGTGTATGACCAATGTGGAGTTGGGCCCATTGCCATGTTTTGGTAAATATTTACTGAGTATCTCTAGGTAGGGTACTGTGAGCCAGGAACTGGGGATTCAACAATGAATGGGAACAAGCTCCATGCTCTGGTGGCGGACACAATGACAGTAGAGTGTGATAGGTGCTTTGACACAAGTATGATAGGTACAGCTATGATGTAAAGATTTCTGGAGTGGGTGCTTTATGCACTCTCTTCCCATACACCAATGATTTTCAAAAATGTGGTGCATGAAGCTTGCTGAATGTATGGATTGCCAGCCACAACCCCAGAACTACGGCGTTCTCAAAGGTAGAACCTGGGAATATACAATTTATAGTAAGCTCCCAGGTCATTTATAAATGATTCTAGTAGAATATAATATTTAAACTATCTGAAAATAGGAAACAAAATTAACATACAGCAGTTGCATTTGTATTCACTGATAACACAGTCTCAGAAAGAGAAACTTAGACAACAATCCCAATTATAATTGCATCAAACAGAATAAAATACCTAGGAATAAACTGAACCAAGGAGGCGAACAATTTGTACTCTGAATACTATGAGGCACTGATGAAAGAAACTGAAGATGACACAAATAAATGCAAAGATATGCCATGGTCATAGATTGAGAAAATTAATATTGTTAAATTACTCATACTACCCAAAGCAACTTACAGATTCAGTGTGATCCCATCAAAATACCAATGGCATTTTTTCAAAGAACCAGTACAAAGAATCAAAACATTTATATGGAACCACAAGATCCTGAATAGCCAAAGCGATCTTGAGAAAAAATAAAAAAAGCTGCCCAGATTTCAACCTATACTACAAATCTATAGTAATCAAGACAGTATGGTATTGCCATGAAAAGACACATAAATCAATGGATAAGAATAGGGAGCCCAGAAATAAACCCACTGCATATGGTCAATTAATCTATGACAAAGGAGGTAAGAATATATACTGAGAAAAAGACAGTCTTTTCAATAATTGGTGTTAGGGAAACTGGACAGCTATATTGCAAAAAAAAAAAATTAAATAGGACCACTATCTTATACAGAATACAAAAATAAATTAAAAATATAATACCTACAACCCTAAAACTCCAATAAGAAAACATAGACAGTAAGCTCTATTACATTGATCTTAGCAATATGTTTTGGACCAGTCTCCTCAGGCAAAGGCAACAGAAGCAAGCATAAATAAATGGGACTACATCAAACTAGAAAGCTTCTGCCAAAACCATCAACAAAATGAAAAGGCAACCTACTAAATAGGAGGAGATATTTGCAAATCATACATCTAATAAGGGGTTAATATCCAAAATACATAAAGAAGTTATATGACTTAATCTCAAACAAACAACAAACCAATTAAACAATGAGCAGAGGACATGAATAGATTTTTTTCTCAAGAAACACATACAGATGGCCAAAAGGCACATGCAAAGATCATCAACATTACTGATCATCAGGAAAATGCAAATCAAAACTACAGTGAGATATCACCTTAGATGGTCAGATAAGCTATTGTCAAAAATATAAAAAAGAAAAATATTGGTGAAGATGTGGAAAAAGGGAAACCTCATTCACTGTTGGTGGAAATGCAAATTGGTATAACCACTGGGGAAAAATTATAAAGGATCCTCAAGGAATTAGAAATATGGGGGCACCTGCGTGGCTCAGGTGGTTGAGCGTCTGACTTCGCCTCAGGTCATGATCTCACAGTCTGTGGGTTCGAACCTCGCATTGGGCTCTGTGATGACAGCTCAGAGGCTGGAGCCTGCTTCAGATTCTCTGTCTCCCTCTCTCTCTGTCCCTCCCCCACTTTCTCTCAGTCTCTCTCTCTCAAAATAAAGGCATAAAAAAAATAAAAACAGAACTGCAATATACTCCAGCAATTCCACTCCTGGGAGTATACATGAAGAAAAATGAAAACACCAATTCAAAGAGATATATGCACCTCTATGTTTATTGCAGCATCATTTACTATAGCCAAGATACGGAAGCAATCTAAGCAGCCATCAATAGATGAATGGAAAAGATGTGGCATATATATATATACACAAACAATGGAATATATACATTATATATATATTATATATATGTATATATATACAATGGAATATCACTTAGCCATAAAAAAGAATGAAATCTTGCCATTTGTGACAACATGGATGGACCTAGTAGGTATTATGCTAAGTGAAATAAATCCTACAGAGAAAGAAAAAAATCTGTATAATTTTCCTTTCATGTGGAATCTAAAAAACAAAACAAATAAACAAAACAAAAATAAACTCATAAGTACAGGAAACAAAGTATTGATTCTCAGAGTGAGGAGGAGTTTGGGGCAGGTGAAATAGATGAAGGGGATAAAGTGGTACAAACTTCCAGTTACTAAAAGAGTCATGAGGATGTAATGTACAGTGTAGAAAATATAGTCAATAATATTATAATAACGTTAAGTGGTGACAGATGGTGGCTAGACTATTGTGAGGATAATTTTATAATTTGTAAACATATCAAATCACTATAATATACACCTGAAACTACTTGTATGTCAGTTTACTTTAACTAACTAAACCTAAAAATTCACACTTTGAGCTCAATTTTTTAGGTCTTAAAATCCTATAGGCTTAACAAATCCCAATTTAAAATGTAAGTACAGGCATCTCTCCCTATTGGGAGAGAACCTGTCCCATATCTTTATATACATTTTTTCCCACCTTTGCTCATGTTCAGCATCCTCTAGTGAATTAGTGATTGATGACTACATAGAAAAGACATGCCAAGGGACACCTGGGTGGCTCAGTCGGTTAAGTGTCTGACTTCACTCAGGTCATGATCTCACAGTTCATGAGTTTGAGCCCCGCATCAGGCTCTGTGCTGACAGTTCGGAGCCTGGAGCCTGCTTCAGATTCTGTGTCCCCTCCTCTCTCTCTGCCCCTCACCTGCTCTCTCTCTCGCTCTCTCTCTCTCTCTCACTCTCAAAAATAAATAAACATTAAAAAATTTAAAAAAAGAAAGAAAAGACTTGCTAAGTATTATCAGCTGACCCCTAACTTTAAGGGTTGAAGCAGAGCAGTTAGGACAAATAGTTGGGTTTAAACAAATGAGAATAAACTGAGGACCATGGGTGACAAATTAGAAGCATGGGGGTGGAGAGAAGGACTCTGAAAGAAACAGTGGGAGTGAGGTAAGGAAAAAAATCTGTCTTGCAATTCCAATAACCTTTATCAGGTGAGACAGGTCACCAATGAAGACAAACTTTACCTCTAATTTTTGTATTCTATTGCTACCATTATTTGCTATCAAGCTATGGTCAAATTGTAAAATATATGCATATTTTAAACTTAAAGATGAAGCTTTGTATCCTGCCAGATTTGATATTTTGATATTTCGAGTATATCACCCAGTAGCTACCTAACTTGGTTAACCCTTTAATTTCTTTTAGATTTTGTTAGTTTGTCTCTAAAATTGGAAATCATTTGCCTGCCTTAGAGGATTCTTATAATGACCAAATGAAACAGTACAAACATATTTTTTAAACTGTGTTGAGCTATGTCTAAAATATCAGCTCCAGGAGAGTGGAAATTTTTGTCCAGTGTTCACTGCTGTGTCCGCGGCACCTGGGACATTGCCAGCTCATTGTAGGTTCTCAGATAATGGCAGATGAATGACTGCTGGTAACTTATCTGATGAAGCAGATGAATGCAGTAGAGCAAGCATAGACTTCAGACCAAAGTAGAACTTGGTTCAGATTAATAAGTCCTACCTCTGATTGCTGTGTGACCTTGGGCAAATGACTGAGCATCGCTGATCCTCATTTCTCAACATGAAATTGATAATACCTACTGTATAAAGTTAGACAATACATATAAAGTATTGGTACAGTATCTGGCATTTAGTTGATAGTCGAACGCAGCTGTATTATTAGCCAGAAGCTTAAAAACTGAAGGTATAAGAAATTTAGAAGACACAGAATTACATTCTAGAGTCATAAGCACTTCTGATAACCACCCTTTTTAGGGGGAAAATGCAAATACATACTATACATAAAATATTGCACATAATTGCAGAGTTATCTTGAAGTCATCATGGACCTATAGTGAGTGACCTGTTTTTGAGTCATGATTTTTTAAAACTTTTTTTAAGTTTATTTATTTAATTTGAGAGAGAGAGTGAGAGAGAGAGAGAGAGAGAGAGAGAGCGCATGTGCACACACAAGCAAGAGAAGGGCAAAGAGAGAATCTCAAACAGGCTCCATACTGTCAGCACAGAGCCTGACATGAGGCTCAAATTCACAAACTCTGAGATCATGACCTGAGCCAAAATCAAGAGTCAGACACTTAACCAATTGAGCCACCCAGGCTCCCCTAGTCATGATTTTGTTTTTAAACATAGTACATGATCATGGTAGAAAATGCAAACATATGTTAAATGAAATAGAGAAAGATAAATACCATATGATCTCTCTTATATGTGGGATCTAAACAAAGCAAAACAAAACAAAACAACAAAAGCCCACCCAAGCTCAAAGGTAAAAGGAATAAATTGATGTGCCAGAGGTGATGTATAGGGGATGGGATAAATGGTTGACGAGAGTCAAAAGGTAAAAGGAAAAAAAATGCAAACAAGACAGAAAAGAACAAATATTGAAGCGACAAATTAACTCCTACTGCCTAGAAATGACTAATATTCACACTGGGTGAACACATTTCCAGACATCTCTGTATGAATATAGATATGGAGCAAGAGAGAAAAATATGTGAGAATATATGCTTTTTAAAGAAATAAAAACATTTACATTGTATTTTGTATGAATTTAATATAAGGGAAAGAAACTGATGCAAAATAAAAGGAACTTCCCAACTTCTATTAAACACTTTTTTGTTACAAGTATGATTTGTTCCCAAAAGATTCTCTATGGCCAAGAAAAAAATATTATAAAAACTTTAAGGGTTAACCCTGCGGTTAATTCTATTATTAGAAGTGACTTTGGTTATATGTTTACATTCTATACTGGAACCATATCACTTAATGTCTACTCTATCCTGACCAGAAGTATTTTATAGTACTTATCCTGTTTCACTGGAAATCAGTTTGGGATGGAAGTGTCAGGATATAGATACTAATAATGTTATTGTCAAGTGGTCCAAGAGATGCAAAATACTGACACAAATCTGTGGGGCCAGTGGATAGAGGGTTAAGAGGTAATCTGACCAAATTATTTGAGGAATATAAGGAGAGGGCTGGAGCTCGGGCCGACTGGTCAACCACAGCTATGAGAGGTTGGGCTCCAAGTCCCTGGTGAAGCCATTTGCTGTAAATTCTCTGGATAGAACAATCTGTTAGACTCCACCTTCAACCTCCTCCCCCAAGCCCCTTAGAAGGAAGCCCCCTGGAAGAGGCGAGCTGAGTGGGCTCCCTGTGGTATTATACCTAGTCTACTCTCAAACCTATTGCTCAGCTGATGCTTTTAATGGTACTATCCCCTATTTTCTATCTACAAATGCCAATAAAATATTTAAAGTGAGGCAGCAAATATGCTTAACCCAGCCTTTGCCACATTCATGCTGAATTAATGTTTACTCAAAATGCAAGCCAAAGTAACAATTTGGTGTTTTATCTGTGTTCAGTCAGCCAATGCTACGGGTTAAGACCTGCTGTCAGCTCCTTCTCAGTGTATACTGAGGGAAGGATCTGGAGTGTAAGTGAGGTAAGAGGGACCAGTAGGAAGAGGAAGAAGCCAGAAAGGTAGACTGAGGTCAGAGATGCTGCAGCTCGTGCTCTGCATTAGAGGGGTGCTGTTTATCATCAACACGATGGGAGAAATAGACGTTGTGCACGGAGGTATTTTTGTCGTGCAGCTGCATAAGCAGGCAGCTCATTCTGCATGATTTATAAGGACCTTTCTGGTTTGTTCTTTTTAACCTAGCTGACTGCAAGAAAGAGCTTCATGGGGAATCATTAATTGAGGTATCCCTCAAAATAGGAATGTCCTCACAGAGACATGGCTCCGAGAGGTCTTTCAGAGATCATCTCTTCCAGGGATCTCAGTCCAGGCTGCATGCGGGAATCTCCTGAGGTGATTTTAACAGCACCCGTGCCTAGGATCTACCACTAGGAAATTAAAAGTTAGTAATTTACATATGGAGGGAGCTATGCACATGCATGTTTAAAAGCTCTCCTAGTGATGTGACTGGTTAGCAAGAGTTGAGAACGTCTGAACTATTTCAACCCTCTGATGGTACAATGGGGAACGTGAAGCTCAGAGGGGAGGTCTTGCCCAGTGTCGCAATATTTTCTGTTTTGTCTCTTTCAATGTTTATCAATGTCTTATCATTTGAGTATTGTTATTACAGGATATGTGCCCTTTGCTGTAAGCTACCTCCTATCTTTTGGAAAGTAGTCAGGAGTATAAATAAAAAATGGCTCATAAGGAGTTTGACCCAGCCAGGATCTGAGTGCCAACAATATCATACCACAACCCACAGTATCATGGCACCTGCATAAATGACAGTGCCTTCCCTCAGAGGACCTTGCTTGCTGTGATGTTACTGTTTGAAGTATTCATTCTCTGCTCCTTGGATAGATACAGAGGACTGAGGAAAGCTATTCCTTCCACCAAAGAACTTAAATTCTAGGCCCTGTAGTCAAACTTTTCAAAGGTGACATCCCTTACCTTACTTGTATCTCAAATGCCTTCAAAACAAGTGAAGGATGAAAACTGGGTGGTAAGGTAGAGGTGGGGGGGAAGGAGTGTAGATATTTAGAGGTACTGGGAAAAGCCTGCTCTTACAGCTCCGGACACTGCTGCTGAGCCCTTCAAGGTCTTAGCCACCCAGTTAGGAGGAAGCCACTGTCCCCTAAAATGAAATCTCCTGACAGCTTTCTTTATTTTGAAAGTTTTTGTGCTGATTAGGTCAAAGTAAGCTCTTTCTGCCCATTCAATACTGTGCTCCCTCCCTGTGGATTTAAAAGCAAGGGGCACAGGCCATTTTATATTTATAGTGAAGTCTTGTGAGCTAGCCCAGTCTGAAAGAGTGTTCAAGACCAGAGCATCCTTTTCTTTCTTTCTCTCTCTCTCTCTTTCTTTCTTTCTTTTGCAGTATCATCATGGCTGGTGATAAAAGTTGAGAAGTAATAGGGTGAAAGCAAGCTCCACACTTAAAATTACCACTCAAAGCAGTTGCTGGCTGGTCTTTACCCTCCTGGTTCTATTAAACTGGGATGGCCATTAATATCAGGCTACAGAAGTATCTGTCATCTGTCGGGGTGGTGGTGGTGGTGGTGAAGTTGTCAGCCCAGCCAGCAGCAGGGGAGAAAATTAAGCCGGTGGATAGGTGTTCTTTTGTCTGTTGACTTGGTTCTCTATGAGGCACTCTCTTTCTATTTGTCCCAGGACTGTTAAAATGGCCAAGATCATCTACAATGAAGTAGGAACATTGCCAAGAGCAACTAATGTGACTTCTCTGTCTTTTCTCAAAATCCTAGGAACATGAAAGCAGGTACTGTCACATCAATCTCTCTCCCAGTCTGGGTGACAGCAAATTTTTTGGTAAGGAAATTACACCTCATTCCCCTTCCATCTGCCTCATTGTCCATCTATGTAAAGGGCCCTAAAAGCAATTGAAGAATTATTCTCTATGGACAGATGGCTGATATGCATTGTGCTCTGTTATCTAAAGCCATACCACAGTCTCCTGAAACTTCATTAAAAGCAATTTTTTAAAAAATTGGCTGGTCTATTCTTGGAGTAATGAGAGCATAAATTTGGGAAGCACACTAATCTAGACTCCTATCTGTGTCCCACTCTCCACACACACTCTCTTTACTAAGGGTGTGGCCTAGGATAAATGATTTCTCGCCAAGCCTACTTGCTCATGTATAAAATGAAGATAATAACATCTACCTAATGGGGATGTTGTGTGGAGATGTATTAAGTGAAACACACATGGACAAGCCTTAGCAAAATACCTGGCACATAGCAACTGCTCAGTAAAGGGTAGCAGTCACTACTTAGTACAGAGGGTAACAATATCCAAAGGCACTTATCCAGGAAAGCTCCTGAGAATCAAAGAAATAAATTTTGACAAACTATTTTCAAAAAGACTTTTAAGGCTCAGTTCTCAGATCTCCAATTTCTGCAGAATAGCAGCTCTGAAAATTCACATCTGATTTGCTATGTCCATGTGGCTCAGCAGAAGACATAACATGCAGCCTTAAATAGATCTAGAGAAAACTGGGAGTATATTAAAATTGGCCACAAAAACAAGCAAAAAATCAAGCTCTGTAATTAATGTGCAGCCATCCATAGACTGTGAGGTATAACAAGATGGTCTAAAGGTCAGGAGTGGGACTTACTCAGCTAGACCAAGAGAGAGAGAGAGAGAGGAGAAAGAGACAGAGAGAGAGAGAAAGAGAAAGGAAACACATGGCTGTGGCCACTGCTTCCAAGTTCTTTAACTCGGGACCTTGTGTTGGGGAATTAGAGGAATTACAATTAAGCCCTTTCATTTTGATTTCTCATTAGATCCTTAGAATATCTGCAGAAAATTAAATCAAACTAGAGACCTCCAGCCAGGAGATTTATCGGATTTAATGTTTTGAAAGAGACTTATTATCTTGTCAGGAATAATTCGAAAATCCAAATAAGAGCAATTGAATCAGCAGAATTTAGGCCTCAAGATAACAATCATTCTGTACAATCAACCATAGCATTTAAAGAGCTGAAGTGGCATTTCCAAAGCTGCCACTCCTGGCAGTTTTGTCCTTCCAACAGCTCAGCCCTTCCTAACTGAACCCTCTCCCTCCCCTACCATCACTCAGCATTTAAAAATTGTTTTAATGTTTATTTACTTATTTTGAAAGAGAGAGAGAACACACAAACAGGAGAGTGGCACAGAGAGAGGGAGAGAGAGAGAACCCCAAGCAGGCTCTGCGCTGTCAGTACAGAGCCTGTTGCAGGACTCCATCTCACAACTGTGAGATCATGACCTGAGCCAAAATCAAGAGTCTGACACTCAACTGACTGAGCCACCTAGGTGGCTCATCATTACTCACCATTGTTTAAAAACCACACACACACAAAAAAGACCATAGAAATAGCATTCAGATTGAGCCCATATCTGGGTTCTTCATTCTTGCTTAACGTGTGTTCACTCAATGTCATGTTCTAATTGCTGTGCAGACAGGCTGTAGCCTAATGGTCTTCCAACATGTTTGTCCTTTTCAGTTGTCAGACTGTGTTCTCCATGTGAAATAGTATTCGGTTACCTCCTTCATCCTCTCCTAAGACAGGGGCTCACTACTAGAAACAATGAAATGGGTTTCAAAATGTAATTGGACTTATTTTTTTGTTTTTGTTTTGTTTTGTTTTTAAAACCTTCCATCTACTACATCAACTATAGTAAGAAATCCAAGCATGCTATTTCATTGATAACCAGATCATTCAGGTAAAGTCAGAAGGTGTACTCTGTAATGGCTTCTCTCACCATCCCTATTGAGACCAGGTGGATGCTGGGATTCATCCCAATGACTTATGTCTCAGTCCTGAAGGATGAGGTCCCTTTAATTACTGTCAGCTGCCCTTGGTACTGCCTGACCCCCCAGGTCTCCAGACTTTCCTGCTGAGGGTAAGTGGGGAGAAAGTAGGAGGCAGGTAACAAACTTAAAACTTGCCAAATAATGGTTTCTCCAACTTGGGTTATTTAAAACATCTCTTTTAGTTTGGAACAGTCTCTATTGGGTAAATATTTGGTCAATTCAGAGCCATTTCTTCTTTCCCTCTCCTTCGTTACTTCTGGGAATGGAGAAGTCTCTGAGTCCACCTGGAATGAAGTTTGTGACACCTGGTCCAATGATGTCCCCTTTCTCTGATCTTTGCTATAGGATGGCTGAGCTGGTCTGATGGCTGAAGTGGTGTTTGCTTGGGTATCCCTGTCATTGCCTCTGATCACTGAAATCCTATCCTTGACAGCTTCCTTCTCCTGACCCAGGCTTTTGTTATACCAATAGTCTTCTCTGCAACTTTGTCTCCTTCACAAGAATGTGTAGGAACTTCTGGTCCCCTGCAGCCCATGTACAAGCTTGAGAGAGAGACTGTTCTATCTGACCCCCTCAAACTGAGATGCTGTATCCTTCTGTGCCACGTTGGGTGTGTCCTTGAATGTATGGTTTTCCTCCAGGCAATGCCCACTGAAGTATGCTACCTTCCAACAGCCCCCTGATTGTATTGTCTTCCCCTTGCCTATATGGTTATTTCTACACTCCAGCAAAGCTTCTACCGAATGAGGAAGGTGGTAGGGAATGTGTCTAACATCTTCTCCCTATTTCTTCCCACTCTTCACTATGGGGAAAGAGATGTTTTATTTCACACATTATCTTTGGAAAGCACTTACCCTATTCCCCAGGGTATTAAGTCTCATGCTTCAGACTTAATAGCAGAAAAGGGAGCATCCTTGCTACACCATGAAAGAACCTATTATCTGAACTATCAGGCATGGTTGTTGATGTGTGTATCCATGATGACTAGGAACAAAAGATTATTGGGAACAAAAGTTATACTATTTTATTGTCCCTCCAAATATCCTCACTGTAGTATTTACAATCCACTCTTCTTTCTAGAGGAAGTGGATCCCAGGGAGGAGGCTTTCTTATTGAGCAGGGGTTGAGTGTAAGGATGCTCCCAGGAGAAGCTGAGAGAGTGAATCTTACTGCCTTGCCCAAAGAAGGGAAGATAAGGACATACAAAATGTGGGTAGTCTCTGGTAGAAAGGGACTAGCATGTTTGAGAAAGCTGTGTGAAGAGCCACTATGGAGAAGAAAGGGTATATCAGATGGCTAGTAGCTGGAGAGGACTTTGGGGACAGATAAAAAATGTTTAAAATAAATATTCATGAAGTTTGGCCACATAATGTGAAATCTAACCTCCTTTTCCCTCACCCCAACCTCTTGGAAATATGATACTCCTTCATTGAGATCTAATTCTGGAATGTGTGACAGTGGAGCCCTGCTTCACGGTAGGCATGGAGTGAGAACCAGGGCTGCACATAAGGACCCAATTGCATTGTAGCCCCATTTCTAGCTCTCCTGCATTCTGTACCTCCACGGACTCAGGAAGTCAAAAGAAGATGTAGTATGTGTGTGTGTGTGTGTGTGTGTGTGTGTGTGTGTGTGTGTGTGTCTTGCCACTTGCAATGACATGAATGGAACTAGAGCATATCATGCTAAGTGAAATAAGCCATTCAGAGAAAGACAAATACCATAAGATTTCACCCATATGTGGAATTTAAGAAACAAAACAGATGAACATATGGGGTAAAAAATAAAGAGAGAGAGAGAGAGAGAGAGAGAGAGAGAGAGAGAAACCATAAAACAGACTCAACCATAAAGAACAAACTGATGGTTGTTGGAAGGGATTTGGTTGGGGGGATGGGTTAAATGAGTGATGGGTATTAAGGAGAGCACTTGTGATGAGCACTGGGCGTTGCATGTAAATAATGAATCACTAAATTCTACTCCTAAAATTAACATTTCACTATATGTTAACTAACTGACATTTAAATAAAAACTTGAAACAGTAAGTAAACAAATGAATAAGTAAAGTTTTGTAGGTTGAAAAAAATTAAATATTTTTTCCTCATTTGGGGCCCCTGGGCAGCTCAGTCCGTTGAGTGTTGAACTCTTGATTTCAGCTCAGGTCATGGTCTCACACTTTGTGAGATCGAGCCCCAGGTCAGGCTCGGCACTCTCAGTGAATTCTCCCTCCCATCTCTCTCTCCACCCCTCCCCCACTCACGCTGTCTTTCTCTCTCTGTCTCAAAACAGATAAATAAGCACTTAAATTTTTTTCTTTTTACTAATAAGTCAGTTTGTAAATATTTATTGAGTGCCCGCGTTATAGCAGGCAAAGTTTTAGGTACACAGGAGAGAGTGATGAACATAAACTGGTATATGGCACAAAATGCAGTTTTGTGAGGAAGACAAACATTAAATAAAGGAATATTAGATAATTTAGTGGATAAATCCATGTGCATGAAGTGCTGCAGCAGAGGAAAAGTGAGGGGGTATGCTAAGAGGCGGTAATTTTTAGACTCAGCCTCCTCCAAGATGTTGGGAGCAACTTCTCAGAAGAAGACATATTTGGCGGAGTTGAATCCTGAAAGATGAGCAGACATGAATTTGAGAAAAAGAAGAGGAAGAACATTCCATAAAGAAGACCAATAATTTCAAATTTTTGGAAGCAACATCTAGGACTGGGAATAGCCAGCATGAGCTGATCTTAGGGAGTGAGGGACGCCGTGGTTGTGTCCCAGTTTCTGGCTTTGCTGAAAACAATGGGTCTCAGTTTGCTTATCTAGTTAATGTATATCTAGGGATTGGGTCCTACCTGTGTTCATTAATTCCTTAGATCATGTTTTCGTATGGAGTATCTTATCTTGTTTTCCAAAATGTTTTCTACATCTGCTCTTTTGTAGTCTTGGGAAAGCCTTAACTTGTTTTTCTGCATGCTTTCAATACCTTCTTACTGGTACATAGCCCTCTGATGAACTGCCTATTGTTTCCCTAAATGTATGCTTAATAAATATGTGAGCTTGAGAGCAGCTGGGGGAGACTTCCCTTAGCCACCCTCTCACCTCTCTTGACTTGCATAGAGTCTTGAGTAATCCTTTCTGCCACCCTTGGCTTTGCTGGAAAAGCCAAAAGCCAAACCCACCATTGGTGACTCTGATGTGATAGTGATCGCTTCCATATGAAGATTTTCAGGTGGCAGAATCAACACATTCAGGAGAAGAAAGTGAAATGTCAGGACTTCAAAAAGAACTTACCCTGGTAAGGGACAGCAGTACCCACTTGGGATAGCTGCCAGTGTGCCTAATTTTCAGTATAGCACTTCTTTTCTCTTTCTTTACCATGGACCCATAAATGACAAAATAACAGCTATTATATTTAAAAACTTTACAGCAGCTTTTAAAGGCAGCCCATTGTACTGTTACAAAAGATCAATTAAATAAATTGTTACAAACAATACAAGACATTGGCCCCTGTTTTCCTGACCATGGTACAGTTGATTTAGATCTATGGGGACAAAGAGGAAGAAATTTAAAAAGAAAACATGAAAAGGGAGAGAATGTTCTTGCTTCCATTTCAGTGACCTGGAGACAGTATGTATGGCATTTTGTACATTACACGTATCTCCAGAGAAGGAACACATTGAAATAGAAGGCCTAACACCCTCCTCTCCTACAGCACCTCCCACAATGGAGGGCGACTTCCCCCCCCCACCTCCTCCTGTCCCTACTCCTCCTGGTGGCTTAAAACCAATACCTGTATCGGAGGGACATAAACCATTGCTTATGCAGCAATGGTTACAAGTGGGATATGCTATGGGGAGTTTCATACATTCGCCATCATTACCACTGCTGGACATCAGCCTAGGTATGAGTCCTTCCCTTTTATTATCTTTAAGGAAGAAACAAGGTATGGCTGAGAATGGTACCCAAAACCCCTTTACTAAGGGATAATTGAAGCAATATGAAATGATCCCTCGGGATTGGAAGGCATTAACAAAAACCATACTTTACCCAGCTCATCATGCTGTGTGGACTTTAGAAATCAAGAGGCTTGCACTACGCAGGCAATTTGTAATCTAGATTTGAGTATTCTGATAGGAGTAAAAAATGCTACCGGCTTTAAGTCTTTTTCATCTGGACTCTGACCCAGAGCAAACTCAGTGAATACTTTCTCTTTTCTTCCTTTACTCTCATTTCAAGGGCTTTCAAGAAGTATGGTCTTAGTGCAACACTCATATTGATTGTTCAGGCTGCAACCCTCTAGCCTGTGGCTACTCTACAGGAGGGAGAAAGCCTGCCTTTTGGCCGGACATCAGTACTCTGGCTGGAATGGTAATAAGACCCAGAAACTTGATGCCCTCTCTTTATTCCTGTCCTTAAACAAAGCTGTCTGTCTTGGGCATGGGGCAGCCACCTAGGGGACTAGCATGGCTGCCAATTTTAAGACTCCTGTGTGAGGTTTCCTCCTCATTGGTCTAATGTGATCTACTCCACATCCCTGGTCTAGCCACTTCTGGCCATAGGACCTCCACTGGAAGCCGGCTAAAACCAGTACCCAATGGAATTAAAACACAGCTAGGGACCATTTCCTAAGAAGTTGGCTGTAAAGACTATATGTGTTGGAATGTTGCTTAGATCATGATAAATTTCTGTCTTTACTGTTTTCTATCAATGTCCTCTACCAACGACCTAAATTACAAAATTGGGTAATTCCCCCTTGTAAAACTTTTCCAATGTCTTCCAAAGGCTAAAAACGGTGGTTTTTTCTCAACTTTCTCAGCAAGTCTAGAAAGCAGTATTCTGCTTTGCAATGCGGTCCCTATAATCTCCTAATTCAGAACATATCTATTTGATTTTCCACACGTGGGAAGCAATGAGGCTACAGACTTTGCCAGAGCCTGTGTTGATGGAGACAATACTACACAGAAAGTCCAATTGCCTTGCCTCCCAAATCTGTGGCATTGAGGATGTACTTAACTTCTCTAAGGTTAAGTGTTTGAGTTAATGCGTCTGAGTCATAGACTTATTTTGAGTATTAAATGAGATAATCCAGAAAAATCACTTGGCTTGTAAGTGGTAAGCCTGGCACGTAGTAAGCACAGAATAAACACGGTGTATGGCTTTATAGGCCACAATGAGGAATTTGAATTATATTTTGCAAGCAATGGGGAACCATCAATGAGATTTTTTTAAGTTTATTTATTTATTGAGAGAGAGAGAGAGAGAGAGAGAGAGAGAGAGAGAGAGAGAGCAGGAGTGGAACACAGAGAGAGGGAGAAAATCTATGCTGACCGTACAGAGCCTGATGTGTGGTTTAGTCTCACGAACAGCGAGATCATGACCTGAGCTTAAATCAAGAGTCAGATATTTAATCGACTGAGACACCCAGGTGCCCTCCCCCTCCATCAGTGAGTTTTCAAAGGATTTCAAGATCTTTCTTTTGCCTTTAAAGCATTGTTATGGCAGCAAAAAGAAAAAAAGGCTGGAGGGGAAGATAAGATATGAAGAGTGCAATGGAAAGATTGTGGCAGCTATACGGGAGTTGTCTGGCTTAGCATCCAATTCAGCTTCCATCAAACATGCTTTCCTGTACTGCAGAAGACCAGGTTATAGCTCAGGTTCTGAAGCAAATAAGATTCCATCAGTTACATACTTCTTGTATGTATATACATCAGAAGGTGTACTCATTTGGCAAGACTGGTTTTAGTCATTGGCTTTCTCTGAGGCAGCAGTCCGGGGTCAGAAGCCAACAAAATGGTGATAAGAGGCAGCTTCACTGGCTTTTTGATCCCTGGGTAACATTAACATCTAAGGTCACCAGTGCCAGTGATGGCTCCGTAATTCTCCACCTTCCTGACTTGTAGAGAAGTAGTTCCCTGATGGGTTCATTCTATTGTGTTATTATGAATGTTACTTCCGGAGGTCTAACATGAACTCTTCCAGTCCATCAAGGATTGTGCAGGCTCCTTATTTTCTACATTAAATCCCTTTATACTTTAAAGCTAAAGGGATTTCTACTTCCTGCAACTCACCTCCAATTGATGTAGAGATTATAGATATTGATATAGAGGTTATTGCAATACTTCAGACAAGAAATCGTAGCTAAAGTAGCACACTGTCATGGGGGAATGCAGAGTAGGGGATACATTTGAGGGATACTGAAGAGATTGAGTTAGTAGGACTTATTTCATTAATTGAAACAAGGTTGGGGAGGACTAACAACTGACTCATAAATTATTGACTTGAGAAATTATGTGGGTGGTGGTGCCATTTCTTAAGTATACCAAGACTGCAGGGGAGAAGTTTAAGTATAAAAACTGTGCATTTAATTCTGTACATATTCTATTTAAGGCATATTTCAAGTATCCACACGGAGATGTGGCAAAGTCTGTTGAATATACAAGTCTGGAGTTCAAAGGAATGACCTGGACTAGATATTTGGATATGCATTGCATGGAGATAGTGATTAAAACTTTGGGACTGCATAATGTTGCCTAGGACTCATGAAGAGTGAAAAAATAAAAAGTTCCAGACAGATTTCTGAGAGATACAATCACTGAATGGGAGTTGAAAGAAAGAGGAGCTGAAAAAGGAACCAAAGGAGCGGGTAGACAGGCAGGAGCGATACGAAGAGAGAGAAAAAGAATGAAGGACAGAAGTCAAGTAAGATGGAAACTGAAAGGTGTCCATTAGAGTTAGCAACAAGAAGGTCAGAAGGAAAGTGGCGAGGGGAAGAACCAGATTGGAATGGGTTGCAAAAAGAGTAGGAGGTGAGGGAATGGAGGAGATACATGTAAACAGAGCACCATGGGGCATTCACCAGCTCATATGCCAGAAAATCTCAAAGTAACAAGTAGAGTAGCAGGGGCATCCTTAAAGGGCTTCCTTCTGGGTGTATCTTGAGTCCTTCAAAATCTCTAATCTTTTCATAATGTGGACACTTTATCTTCTATATATGGGGAAGAAATGTAATTATGAAAAATTATTTAAAAACTCCAACAACTTAATGCTGTAGTTTGGTTATGAAAGAGAAAAGAGAGGGAGGCAGTAGCTGGAAAGGAGATGTGGTTGAGGGAAGGTTTATTTTTTAAGATGGGAGAGGCTTGACCTTGTTTTAGTCCTAATGGAAAGAAGCCAAGCAAAAGAAAAATGATTATTGATTGTGCAAATTTCCTGGGAAGACAGAACAGCACGGGGTCCAGAACACAGGAGGAGGCATTGGCCTTGAATAGGAGAAGGGATCACTCAGTTCCAGTAGGAGGAAAGGAGAAAAAAGGTTAATGGGTATCTTTGGTGAAGTTCCTTAGAAGCAGACCCCAATATGGGGGTTTCTGTGCAAGTGATTTACTGAAGGAGTTTTCTCAAGAAAAATGTGTAAGGGAGTATGGGAAACAGGATTTTGCAGGGCAAAAGCTAGACAGAGGTATGGATTCAGAAATCCAATCTCAGCCTAATCCCTCAGGGAGCCCTGGCATGTGAACTGTTTCCACCGAGTTTGTCTTTGAGGGCTGCATCAGTCAGTCATTAGCCTTGGCTACCCTCTTGGAAGTGGAGTGGAATGCATAACCTCCCAGGTATCTCTGGGTGAGACAACTTCCATAGTCCAAGGGCAATCTTCCAGAGAAGGGCGAAGGCACAAGCCATTAGTCTGCCAACCTTCCAAAGCAGTTGGGGAATGGGTGTGCTTACCTGTAAAAGAGATCTCAGTAGGGCCCCAGAGACAGATGCTTGCTATAGTGCTGGTGCAGGAATATTTGCATATTTGGTTTTGAGGATAAACAGTAAGTGAAGAGGTTAAAATTAATCAGAGTATGAACTGACTGGAAAATCACAGTAGGTTTTCTGGACTGTTGAGATTTTTGACTATGAGTTTTTAGTACCAATGAGCCCACTTGTATAATTTTCTCCTGTGGTGCCCAGCAGTCTAGATGTAGCCATGGAGAAAGCAGTAGCCAAATCCACTGGGGGCTAGAGGCAAGGTAGGTACTTTAAAAGGACAAAAGATAAGGGAAATTTAGGTACTAGTTACGGTGCTTAGAGTCTAGATGGCATAGGGAGAAGAGGAGGAGACTGATTGGGGAGGGAGAAAGAGAGTAAGAGTCAATGGTTGGAGGTTTCCATGAGGTTGGAAAGGCTTCCATGAGGTTGGAAAATAGGTCTGGGGGGGGGGGGTTATTCAGTAAACCTACTTAAATGATAAAATTTCATAGATAGAAAGAACTATTTGGACCTTTGATCTGACAGGGTCGACTATAGGAAAAGGATAGCTGATTTGAGCCAAATACAAGAGTCATCAATGAATGAGGCTGGAAATAACTGAGAAATAGAAAGTGTGGCAAACTGATGTGGAGAGTGTTGCAACTGGAGACACATGCCTCAAAAGTGAAGAGACTGTACAATGAGACTTTCTTTCAAGGCTTCGGGGGACCCCCTAAATCTTGTAGCAGGATTTGGATACCAAGGCAACCTCCATCATTCAGCTCAGTCTTTATTGTTTCTGACTGATAGTAAGAGTCAATGGTTGGAGATTTGAACAATCCTCTTATACACCAGGCTTCTTCAATAAGCCTTGAACATTTGTGTTTCAATTTCTACTGTTCCCTAAAAGTTCTCAAACTCTGCTGTGTTTTTTCTTCTTGAGGTATGATACACTATTTGTTATATTCAGAAGGGAAAGCTATAGGCATAACTGGTCTAAGGTGGGCATTTCAGGGGCACCTGGGTGGCTCAGTTGGTTAAGTGTCCGTCTTTGGCTCAGGTCATAATCTCACAGTTTGTGAGTTTGAGCCCCACATCATGTTCTGTGATGACTGTTCAGAGCCTGGAACCTGTTTCGGATTCTGTATCTCCCTCTCTTTTTGCCCCTTTCCCACTTTGTACTTTCTCTCTCAAAAATAAATAAAGATGAAAAAAATTAAGATGAGTATTTCAGCATCAGTGGAGCCATGTAGCTACCAAAGTAGCATTGTTTTAGGATACTGTCAGAGAGGAAAACATTAATTTTCTTCGGGGGATAATGTTATGTAAACACTATGCCTGCAGTGGCTTTGGAAATAGGTAACACTGTCTCCTTTCTCTTCACCTTGGGAAGGAGGTAAAATGCTCAGTGATGTCAGGACTGAACAGCTTGTCTTTTTTTTTTAATATATATAATAGTTTATTGTCAAATTGGTTTCCATATAACACCCAGTGCTTCTCCCCACAAGTGCTCCCCCTCCATGACCATCACCCCCTTCTTCCCTCCCCCTCCCCCTTCAGCGCTCGGTTCGTTTTCAGTATTCAATAGTCTCTCATGTTTTGTGTTCCTCTCTCTCCCCAACTCTCTTTCCCCCTTCCCCTCCCTATGACCCTCTGTTAGGTTTCTCCTGTTAGACCTGAGTGTAAACATGGTATTTGTCCTTCTCTGCCTGACTTATTTCACTTAGAATGATACCCTTGAAGTCCATCCACTTTGCTACAAATGGCCATATCTCATTCTTTCTCATTGCCATGTAGCACTTCATTGTATATATTTACCACATCTTCTTGATCCATTCGTCAGGTGATGGACATTTAGGCTCTTTCCATGTTTTGGCTATTGTTGACAGTGCTGCTACGAACATTGGGGTACATGTGCCCCTATGCATCAGCACTTCTGTATCCCTTGGGTAAATCCCCAGCAGTGCTATTGCTGGGTCATAGGGGAGTTCTATCGATAGTTTTTTGAGGAACCTCCACACTGTTTTCCAGAGTGGCTGTACAGGTTTTCATTCCCACCAACAGTGTAGGAGGGTGCCCATTTCTCCACACCCTCGCCAGCATCTATAGTCTCTTGATTTTGAACAGCTTGTCTTGATTTGATCCCCAGCTCCGGGTTTCGGGCTCCCCAAGTGTGCTTCGTCCTCTGTAAACTATAGCCAATGACACTACTTTCTTAACAAGTTTTTGGTAAGGAAGTGGTAATTACAGCTCTTAATACAGTTTCTGGCACATAGAAACAGTCCACCTCCCTTTGTAAGCAGTGAAGTGTCATAGAAATTTTGGTTTTTGGAGTCAATGTGGCTTCTCCACATGTTGGTTATATGGTCTGGACAATTACTTACAACTTAGAACTTTGGTTTCTTCATATATAAAATGGGGGGTAAACTCATGGAATCAAAGAATTGAATGGTGGTTGTCAGGGGCTGTGGGGAAGAGAAAAGGAGAATTGCTAATCAATGGATAAAAATCTTCAGTTATACAAGATATATAAGTTCTAAATCTCTACTGAGGGGTCTCTAACCTTGTGCCCATAAATTAAAAATACTATATTATATCCTTAAAAATATTCTAAAAAAGTAGATTTCATGTTAAGCTCTTATATCACAATCATTCAACTGATCAATAAGTGTTTACATTGTCAATGCAAAAAAATGAGGGTAATAGGAGTTGGTAAGAATTAAATGAGATACTACATACTGGGAAGTGAGTGGTCAACTACTGTTCATGCTGGTTTTATTTTTGCTCAGAAATGCGGCAGTGCTAACATTGCTGAAAATAACTAGTTAGGTGGATATTTGTCCTAAATCTAAAGCTTTGACCAAAGCATCTCAATAGTTTTCAACATTGATGATAGGAGAAAGAGCTTGTTACTCATATGTTCAGTTTAATAGGAATTGGTGTTTATACAAGGCATAGTCTCTTATTTATGTTGACTGTGAAAGCCACAAGAGCCCTTATGGTCCATTCAGCTCACTCATTCTTTGTACTTGGGGAACTTTGGCCTCAGAGGGTGGTGGGACTGCCTTAGCATTGAACTGGTACCTACACTATGATAGTCCACAATTTAAAAGTGAACCACAACTACATAAGCCTTGTAAATAAACTACCACTAACACAACTATGCAAGAAAAAGAAACATTAAAGAGAAAATGACATGGATTTCACTAGGTCACAGATGTTTTTCCACCAAAGGCATTGACCATTGAATAATTTGGTTGGCAGGAGTTGTAGTGTGTTGTCCTAATAGCTCTTTGAGACTATTCCTCCCACCTGATAGATGTGCTACAGGCATGGTGGCTTCTCAGTATGGAGACTCATGGTGGTCTCTGATTCAAGGGGAAGATCTGATTGAATTTTATTCTAGAATAGAAGAATGGAAGATACTTCCTCCAGGATTATTTCTATTCACATTTTGAATCCTTTATTGACCCGACTTGCATCTCAAAGACAGGAATCACTATAAAAGAAATGTCATATAAAAAAATCATTTATAGATTCCCTGGCAGGAAATATCCTTTGCGAAGCTTATTACTGTTTTACTTTTCTTCACCCGGAATGCTCTGTGTCACTCAAATCAGTTCACACAAGCTGTATGTCCAAATCATCTACACACCTCGTATTCCATGACCTCAATGTTTTATTCATCAACACCTGCTTCTCTGAGTGTCACTGGCACTTGTTTTGCTCAGTGTAGCTCCCTTTCAGCCTTTTATAAAATAATTTCCAATCCTCCATTAATAGTTTGATGGGAAAGGGCTGGAGGTGATGTTCTCTGCAGTGTGACAAATATGCCAGTGATTTCATTTGAATTACAGCAAGGAATGTCTACCTTTGTAATCAATGATTTTTACTCCTTCCTCGGATGATAATTTTTTATTATAGTAGTGTTCAACAAACTCGGTAACATTCCCTGGTGATTTTCTATAACAGCAGCCATATGGAACTGTAATTTCAAAGTCCCTCTGATCTCATTCAGTTTTATGCTATTGAATTAAATGTCAAAGTTGTCTTTGTACCATCTGCAAGATTTCTTCTATTTTGAATACTCTTAGTTTGCTCTCAGTTATCTGGTGAATCATTCTGTACATTTATCACTAGTATTAAATTTCTAACTTAAAGGAAGCTGTTCAACATAATTTATTTTGCTGCCTCTAGTTTTAATAATATGGTAGTAAAATTGATTCCCAAGTGTCAAGAACTATAGAGGTAGATCAATAGGGGAGAAAGCTTGACTTTAAAAAGCACCACACACATCCCTAAGATCCTGACCAATAAAAAAAATCTCATAATGTCTTAAAAGACATTGATTTATATTTTTCTTAATCCCCTTCAACAGAACATAGTTGAAAGTATATGCCTAAACGGGTTTAGGATGAAGAGCATTACTGAAGACAGCAACTATTCAAAACAATGCAAATATATATCTGTAGGATATTCATTAAACAAATATAGTAGCCCATGCTCTTCATACATAGTCATTACAGAGAATGAAGAGGACCAAAAGTATTAAAACAATAATTTTGTTAATAAAAATTATATTCCACAAAGAAGAAAATAAGAGATGTGTATTTTATACAACAAACAACTGAATAGGGAAATATGGATAATGGATATATTTAGAAATGTAGTGAAGAATTTGATAAGACCATATTAGTATTGGGATGCTTTGATCAAGATCTTTTGGAATTTGACAGATTAAAGAAAACACAAAAAGGGAATAAATAATATGAAAGTTATTTATGTTTTCACCTTATTCCATAAGTTTTGGTATATTATTTTGTTATTATTATTTGCATCAGAATGTTTTATAATTTCCTTTGTTACTTCTTTTTTTCACTCTTTGATTATTTAAGAATGTGTTGTATTTTCCACATATTTGTGGATTTTTTATTAAATAAATTTTTTTACTGTTTATTTTTTAGGAAGAGAGAGACAGAATATGAGTGGGGTAGGGGCAGAGAGAGAGGGAGACACAGAATTTGAAGCAGACTCCAGGCTCTGAGCTGTCAGCACAGAACCTGATGCAGGACCTGAAACCATGAACTATGAGATCATGACCTAAGCTGAAGTCAAATGCTTACCTGACTGACCCACTTAAGTGTTCCAGCATATTTGTGGATTTTTTTAAGTTTTCTTTTTGCCATTGATTTCTAATTTTATTCCACTGGGATCAGAAAAGATACTTTGTATGACTTTAAACTTCTTGAATAGTTGTGTGGTCTAACAGGTGATCTATCTTGGAGAATATTCCATGTGCATTGGAAAGAATGTATATTCTGCTATTGTTTGCTGGAGGGTTCTGCATATGTATGTTATATCCAATTGGTTTATAGTGTTGTACACATCCTTTTTTCCTTATTGATATTTCTGTCTTGTCTTCCATCTATTATTGAAAGTGTGGTATTCAAGTCTCATAGTTTTATTGTGTCACTGTCTGGTTCTCTCTTCAATTCTTTGAAAGTTTGCTTTCTATTACAAGAGCTCTGAGGTTTAGTGCATAAATGTTTATAATTGTTATATCTTCTTGGTGAATTGATTCCTTTATCATATAACATCCTTCTTTGTCTCCTATAAAAATTTTTTACTTAAAGTGTATTTTGTCTGATACTAGTATAGCCATTCATACTCTCTTTTGGTTAGCATTTGCCTAGAATATCTTTTTTCATGCTTTGATTTTCAGCTTATGTGTACTTAGATCTAAAGCGAATCTCCTGCAGGCAGCATATTGTTGGATATTGTTTTATAATTTATTCAGCCAGTCTATGTCTTTTCATTGGTAAGTTTAATCCATTTATATTTAAAGTAATTACTAATAAGGAAGAACTTACTATTGCCACTTTGTTCATGTTTTTTGTATATCTTTCAACTTTTTGTCCCTCCTTTCTTCTCTTACTGCCTTCCTTTTTGTTTTACTTATTTTTTGTGGTGATATGATTTGATTTCCTTCTCATTTCCTCTTGTTTATATTCTGTAGATATTTTCTGTAGATATTTATGTAGATATATTCTGTATATGTTCACTGTGATTATTACTGCAATCACATAAAACATCTTAAAGTTGTAATGCTCTATTTTAAATTGATGATTTCTATCATGTACAAAAACTCTATCCTGTATGGTTCCATTTCCCTCCCCCCCCACTTCATGTTATTAATGTCAAAAATTGTATCTTTATTTTTTATATACCTATTAACATCAATTTATATTTTTTGCTATATTTTCACCTGTAATTCTATTCATCAAAATCACAACAGTACAGTTTACTATATTTGTCCATGTATTTACCTTTACTGGAGAACCTTATATTTTCATACAGCTTCATATTGCTTTCTATCAACTTTTTGTTTCAACTTGAAGGCCTCCCTTTAGCATTTCTTATAGTACAGATCACATCTAGTGGTAATGAACTCTCTCAGCTTTTGCTTTTCTGGGAAAAACCTTAATTTCTCCATTTTTAAAGACAGTTTTACAAGATACAGCATCCTTGATTGACAGGTTTTTCCCCCCTTTCAGCACTCTGAATATATTATCTTTTCATGCCTATAAGGTGTCTGCTGATAATCTTACAGAGGCTCCCTTGTACATGCTGAGTCAATTTGTCTTGCTGCTTTCAAAATTCTCTCTTTGTTGTTGACCTCTGACAATTTTATTATAATGTGACTCATTAAATGGGCTTCTTTGGTTTTATCCTAATTGGAGTTTTTGAGCTTCTTGAATATATATGAGCTTATAAATATGAATAAAAATTTCTTTCCTAACATTTGAGTGTTTTCAGCCATTATTTCTTCATATAAACTTTCTGCCTTGGACCTTTCTCTCTTTTTCTTCTTCTTCTGAGATTCCCATAATTTATATTTATCAATCTACTGTCTCGTATTCTATAAGTCCTTTAGTCTTTCTTCATTATTTTTTTCTTTTTGCTTCTCTAGCTGACTTCCAGTGAATTATCTTCAAGTTCACTGGCTCTTTCTTCTGCATGATCAAGTTTGATGTTGAACCTCACTAGAAATTTTTCAGTTTAGTTATTGAAATTTTCAGCTCCATAATTTGGCTCTTCTTGATAGTTTCTCTTTGTTGATATTATTGTTTTGTTAATGCATCATTTTCCTGATTTCAGTTAGTCTTCTATCAGTATTCTCTTTTAGCTCAATGAGCATCTTTATGACAGTTAAGTTCTTTGTCAGGCAGCTTAGAGATCTGCATTCCTTTAAGGTCTATTTCTGAAGTTTTATTTTGTTCCTTTGATCATGTTTCCCTGTTTCTTTACATTCCTTGTATCTTTTTTTTTCTTGAGATGTGTGCATTTGAATAAACAGCCACCTCTCCCAGTCTCTAAGTACAGGCTTTGTGCAGGGAAAGGACTTCAAAACTAACCTAAGTTGAAGTTCTAGAACCTTTCAAACCTTTTCTGATGTATTGTAACCCTTTATGTATGCCTGAAAACCTGTGCCTGTAATGTCCTGAAATGCTTGCCTTTGTTTTCAGCAGCTTCCAAAGTCTGGTACCAGTCCCATCAGTGCTGTAAGTCAGGCAATACAGAAACCAATCCCTCACGCAGCCCTCAGAAAGTTGGATGCACAGTCCACTCTTTTGTTTCAGGTCTTAGGAAAGATCTCTGGTATTGGTATGGGGTGAGTGTTGTGACTTACTATGCTGGGTAGGAGATGGTTATGGTTTTGCAAAATCTCATAAATTTTTCTACCTCTTTCTCTAGAATTCTTTCTTGATTTTACATTGACTTGTGTGCCATTGCTTCTCAATTGTCTCCAGAGTTTTCAAGGGTATTATGGTCCTATATTGTAGTTAATTTACTGTTTCTGTGGAAGACAGAGGACTAACAGCTTCCTAGTTTGCCATCATGCTCTAACAGGTGTATACTTATACAGAAGACTGGGCATCTAGGATGAGAAGCTCTTTATTATCTATTATTTTGTACTATTTTAAGTAGCTAAAACTATACCACTTTTTAAAAGCAAAGTAGCATTATTGAACAGGAGATATGATAGTGCTTATTATGGGAAAGCAGAGAAGAGAGAGATTATGAGGTGATCTTCTGTTTGAAAAAAAGAAAAACAACTCTAGTCAGGAAAAATGAATCTATTCCACGCATCCAAATAAAGAGTATTTAATATGGAAGACTCATTACCAAGATATAAAGGTGCTTGGAAGATCTGAGAAAACAAACAAGGTTAGTGAGGCAGCCCAGAGATTAGCAACCACAGAGGCTACAGTTGAACATTGAGGGGACTATTCACTACCAGAGATGTCACTCCTCAAAGATGTCCTCTGGCTTCTTAACTCCTATTGGATGACTATACCTTGAAGCCATTTAGCACAGTTAGTTAGCAAGGGAGCCTAGGAAACAGAGTTTGCATGGATTCGTTCCCTACATACGGATCAGAACAGGCAAAAGGTGGCAGTGAATTAAAGAAAAAAAGGTAAGTGACATTTGGTAGTCCTCCACAAATATGGGAATCAAACCAGCTTTAAACAACGGATGAGATTTGGGATAAGTTGAAAGAAGGATGTGGGGATGTCAGAGGTAAAAATTATCATGAAGCCTTGTAGGACTGAGGAAGCAACCCTAAGTAAAATACGTGGAGATGAGATTGGTTTAGAAGATTGGATCCTCATTGTGTGTAGTTTTGAACACTAGGAATTTATGGAGAATCATGACAAACTAGTGTTTTGGGCAAATTAGCCTGGCATCAGTGCAGAGGACAGATTGAAAGGGTCTTAGACTGGAGTTGAGGATGATTTTTAAAAGCCTACTTGAGCATTCCCTAAATATTCTGCACAATTAATATTGGTTATAGACAGTCTGAAGGAGACCAATCTGATTAAGTATCTCTTATTTCTCTTTTACAATGTGGAAACATGGGTGCCTGGGTGGCTCAGTTGGTTAAGCATCTGAATCCTGATTTCAGCTCAGGTCATGATCTCATGGTTCATGGGATTGAGCCTCACATCGTCCTGTGCTAATGGAACTTGCTTTGGATTCTCTCTCTCTCCCTCTCTGTCTCTGCGCCTCCCCCACTTTTGCTCACTCTCTTTCTCTCTGTCTCAATAGAAACTTAAAAAAGTAAAATAATATGTGAAAACAGAAGAAACTTCCTACCAAGAGAGCATTAAGAAACTATATCTTCTTTCTTTTTTCTAAAGTAATTTTCCCTTTGATGAGGCACAGGAATATGGGTTATGCTGTGAGTTCTTTACCAAAAAAAGGAAAATTTGGAGGCCACATTCTGAGTAATCATGGTCAAAACATTTCTCTTGATCCATTAAGATAACTGAAGCTGAGATGAGTGTTTCCCTGAATTATTCATATAATATCCCCAGTTCTCCACTTTATTTTTTAGACACAGTTTTAGGATCTAGGTTCAATGTCCCCCTGGGTTCTTTTCTGAGGTCATCTTTGTTTTGTCTGCCCCACATCTTCTCTTCTTCTGAAGATACAACCATTTGGGGGGGGGGGAGTGATAACTGCTGCTGATTCCAGTTCTCTGCTTCCATAAACCATGGCCAATTAGAATAGTTTATTAGGATATTTTTTAATTAAAGCTGGGGCAAAGATGTGGCTTGTCAATGTGAAATGAAACTCAGTTTCAACTGTGTTGTTTACTGTGGGTCAGAGAGAATAAAACCAACACAAAGAAATAAGCAATGGGGGGAAAACTCACAAGTTTTGAGCCTGGTTCTGCTGTCCTTTGAGCCTGGCTTTTCTTTGCTTTTACCACAGTTATGTGAGCCTTTTTAACCAAGCTGATTCAAATTAGGTTTCTGTCACTTGCAATAGGAAAAAACTTGTCATAATCAACCTCTCAAGTACGTACAAATTTTTTTTGGGAAATCAAAGTCTCAAAGAGGTCAAGAATCATAGCAGATAAGGAATCTTTATTCTAGGCTTTGTAGTGAAGAATTTGTCTTCTGTATACTACATTTATGGTCCTTGATTTCTTTACCAAGATATCAGCCCTACTTACCCTTGGTGTGCCCCAGCTTTTCCTCAAACTGATTCTATAACCTTAGACAAATTACTTACTTTTTCTGTGTTGTAGTTCTCTTATCCATAAAATGAGGAAATATATAACCACCAGACACTCTAGACCCCTATCTTATCATCCTAATAAAAAACAAAAAGTCCAAGGTTCTTTTCCAATAATTCCAGTTGAAGTCTCAGAAATGAGTCTGATGAGCCAGCCTTGGGTAATATGCCCCACTATGTACCAGTCAGAGGGATGAAAAACCCTTATTGGTTAACCCTGTGTCATGTGACTATCTCAGAAATTTGAGGAGAAGGGTAATAAAAAGGCATGCAATCTGAGAGTGGAATAGGGATGGTTTGTCAGAAGAAATCAGATTTCCTTGAGTGGCATAAAGGGAAATGGACTGCAAGCCTTCTGAGGGTAGAGATCACACCTTATGCCTTTCTGAGCACAGTATCAGTCACCGTGAGTATGTTGCATGTGTTCAATAAATAATTTCTCCTTTACCCTGGCTATCATCATATATGACTCATATTGAAACTCCTGGACTCTTAATGCTATGATTCCATCTTTCTTTTTAGGAAGAAAGGTCCAGGGCAATACTTGTGGCCAGAAATATAGCATAAACATTTTAAAACCTTTCTTTGATTTTGCTCAAATTTGTGCATGGTGTTCAACAGCTTCAGACTGAGCAGCAGACCTCAAAAGTGTCTCTGATGACTCTCAAGTGGGGCCAATGGTCTTTTAGTACACTGACCAGGCTCAGTGATGTTACTTTAAATAGGTCTTCATGTGGACGCTGTGCAGGGTCTATGATCTCCCTTGAGAGGCTAGTGAGCAGTTTCTCTAGGAATCTCTGTGGGGACCCTGGTGTGGCATATTTGTGGTCCCGATAAGCCCAAGATGGAGGCCTTCTAGGACACAGTAAGTTTTGCTTTTTAGCTAATATGTTATGAAGAGGAAGATTTGCCTGCCTGTAAGTCTACTCAACACAAATGCAGAGACAATTGTTTACAGGCAAGGATAATCTGACCAATATAAAACACAGATGGAGACTGCCTGGCTAAATGTCACAAAACAAAGGAAGTAGGATAATAACAAGAATGAAGAGAAAACCTCTCTGTCATCTTGCCAATAGTTCTGAGACTGTTCAAACTAGGGTGTAGTCTTGGGTGGGCTCAGGAAACGGAGATTAGGTGACCAGATGTCTTGACTCCACCATGAGGTATGAATTTGGGGCAATGGGCCATTAGAAGATTTTTATCTCTAGATTCTTTTTCTTTTCAAGTACAAGAATACATTGGAAAGAATCACATTTTAAGACCCTAACTGTAATCTTTTGTTGGAGAGAGAGACAGAGAGAATATTTCTGCCTATGCGTCAGGGATGCAGATGATAACCTCATTATCTCTTTTTGCTAGTAAGAAAGGAAGATGTAGAGAAGCGGGTACATCCTAAGAAAAGCTTGTCATAGTTAGCGGGAGGGAGAAAACATTGCATAAATTACTTCAAAATATGTGGAGAAAGAAGTGACGGGCATGCTAGTGGATACTTTCTGCTATACCTGCCCAGTACCACTGGCACTTTCTGTTGGGAACTCTTTCAGTGCCTCCTTTTACCCATGGGTTCTGTCATGATCTTATGTGCCCCTCCCCTAGTGATAGTTGATTGGTCAGAGGTGGGCACCTGACCTAAGCAGGGCCAATCATCCTGGCCATGGCTGATTAGTTCAAGAATGGGTCTCTGATCCACTTGATTCAATAAGCCTCTTTCCTAAAATTAATATTGGGAACACAGAGGTTGTCAATCCTATGTGTCTCTAGTAGCTGTAGTTACCATGGAATCATGTTCTCTGACATGTAGAGAAAGCCCTTCTGCAGGGAGGGGGTGATGGAGCTGATGTACAGAAGGAACCAGGGATGCAGGAGTTTGGTGGCGTTTGAAGTCTGCACTCCATCTGGTCCTGAGGCCCATGCCTACCTTTCAACTGTCCAGCACTTCTTTGGACTCTCTTGAGCTTATAAATTTCTTTTATTGCTTTAGCAGTTTTCAGTGGCTTCTGTTACTTATGGCTAAAAGAGCTCTAATAGCATAGGCACTTAAAATGGTCCCAAGAAGACAGAAGGTAGAGGGGTGGTTGCCAGGGGTTGGAGAAGGCAGAATAGATAGTTTTTCAATGTGCATAGTTTCACTTTTGCAAGATGAAAAGAATTATGAAGATTGGTTTCACAACATTATGAATGTACTTAACACTACCAAACTCTACACTTAAAAACTTTAGAAAAGTAAATTTTGTTATGTATATCTTACCACAATTTTTAAAAATAGTCAAAAGAGAAGTACAAAACAAAAACAATGCCCCAAAATCTCAGAATTAAGGGTCAGCCCTGCTGTGGATTCAGACCCCCAATTATTTTCTTGATATCAACTTTTCAACTGAGGCTAAAACTCTTTTAACCCCAAGCTGACTCTTCCCGGGACCTTCCAGATCCCATCACTGGCCACTCCTGCTTTGTGTGGCCTTAATTTAATAATATGGAGTCTATTAGGCCAAGTAATCCAGAAAATACATTGGCATCTAAACCAAGCTCATTCAATTTCTTCCAAAGCCTTGTAGAAATGATGTGGGACTCTCAGCCTTCCTGCCACCCTCCAGCAGCACAGATAACTTAGAGCAGCCGGAGCAGATGCACAAGTGGGAGAGGGGGGGGCTTCTGTTAAATGTGAGTCTCATGAAGAGCAAGAGAAAAAGGCTTTGATCACAGCTTGATCTTAAAGTTCCTTTGTGTGGCTGAAATTGGGGGACATGGCTTCTAATGGACACAGTGTGTCCCCAATTCATGCAACACACTCTCTCCTAGCTGCAGCCTCCTGAACAAGTCAGCTGAAGGAGAATGATAAGGAAGACGGGGCTGCACACTTTCCTGCTTGGAGCTCAGGCAGAGGCAAAGTAATCAACAACGACAGGATTTCGAGAATGAAAACTCAAGAGCCTATTTCTCTTTGCCATGTAGGAAAAAACCTATCAAGCACAAATGTATAGCTTTGTCCTTCAGATCCCCAAATATTTTGTATTTGTGTGTCTAATGTTCTTATCCACAGACTGAGAAATCCCTTTCTTTTCAAACTATGCTATTAAAATATAAAAATCTTCAAAACCCATTTAAAGGGAATTGACTTGTTGAGATGAAAATCCCCCCAAAGAGGTGAAAATAGGAAAAAGAATCTGTAAAATATTGTGGAGAAGGTGATTTTGAGCTTTGAAAGGTGCAAAAGACGCAAAAGCAGGGGAGTAATAGACCCGCCTATGGAAACACATTGACTTTTCAGAGCTAAAAGTGCAAAGTGAAATTTCATGAAATCTTTTAGCTTTAAATAGGTGCGTGTGTGTATCCATGAGAATGTCCTGACAAGCTAGCTGTGCTGCCTGTGCAATGCATTAACATTCTGGGTGGCAGCAAAATGATTTGATTTTACCAAATATGAGAAGCTATTAATAAAAGCAGAATTGAAATAAATCACCATCGTGCGGATGCTGGCTGCTGGACTTTGAGGGAAGGCAAGATTCTTGAGACCATACAGCATAAAAAACAATTAAAGTGTTCTGACTGGGTGTTGTAGTAAAACCGCCAGCTCTCTCTGCTGGACGGAGCTGCCCCACTGACGTCAGCTTGCTGAGCATCCATCTCAGGACTGTGCAGGTCTGGACGAGCACTTACCTTGGCCTTGCATTCCTTTCTTTTTCTTTTTCTTTTCTATTTCAAAGTAAATGTATGTACGCTGGATTTCGTCTGTAAGCACTTCTAGGAAAATGTGATTCACCTTTTCAAGAGGGCCAATTGCTCTGGAAGAAGTTTTTTAAGGCTTGGGAAAAAGTGTTAGAAATATATCTTCTGCTTTTTACAAAAAACTTAGAAATGGGCTTGGACACTTATGAAATAGATAAGGTATGTCTCACTCACAAGACCATAAGTCCCTTTGGCATTGCCCTCCTATGGCCACTTTGGTGTTTCCCTAAAGCCCATCCTGGCACCCTTTGACTTCTTGATGTTCCCCCAAACATGCATTCCGTTCCTCAGACCCTTGTCTTTTCTAGGGAAAAACTGATGACATGGTTTAGTCACCAGACTATGAACCCTACTGGGTTAACTTTCAAGAAAATAAATCTGTAATTTAATTAGAGCATACATTTTTTAAAATGTTTATTTACTTTTGAGAGAGAGAGAGAGAGAGAGAGAGAGAGAGAGAGAGAGAGAGAGAGAGAGAGAAGTACAGAGAGAAAGAGGTTAGACACAGAAACCTAAGCAGGCTCTAGGCTCTGAACTCTCAGCGCAGACCCTGATGCTGGGCTTGAACCCATGAATGGAAAGATCACGACCTGAGCCGAAGTAGGATGCTCCAACAACTGAGCCGCCCAGGCACCCCTAGTTAGATCATACATTTTTAAGAGGTCTTTTTGGTCCAGTTGGTCATATTGGAGGGTATTTAAAACACAGCAGGCATCCAGTGAGATAGAGATATTGGGGGGCTGTTCATGTCAAGGCACTGTTTTTTACCTTTGTCTGGAACAAGGTTTAAATCTTGGCATTTGACAAATTTTCTTCTCTCCAGACAATGCCAGTTCACTTTCTGCTCATAGGTTTGCTGAAAACAAAATTAAGTGCCCGGTATGTAAACAAAGAAAGCATTATTACCTATAACCAAAATGATAGTACTGTAGCAGGGCCAGTGTGCCCATCAACCTAGATGGCTTTCAATATGTGGGGTTTCACTGCCATATTCCCATTCTACATCTCTACCAGAAGAAGGCTGAGAAAAAGGAGTTCAGAACCTGTTGTTTAGATGCTGAGATGACATACAGATCTGTATCACTCGCTCTGACAGTTGTTATCTTTTTAAAGGGTATGAGTTTATATGAAAAACCATAAAACTGTCATTCAAAATGACCCCTGATGTCAGGTGAAGTGTGTGCTATGATGGCTTTTGCAATCATTATTTCCAAGAAGAGACTGATGGAATTAGCTCTTGTCTGGCCTTCAGGTAGCTGGGAAGTTCTGATACTGGCAACTGACATTGTTATAGTACTTGATTGAACCAAAAGATGTGGAGGAGAGTGTGTTAATTTAACAACAATAACAACAAAACCAAAAAGATCATTCAGGGAATTCCATAACTGCTATGTGTGTTTAGGTAATTCCCAATATTTCTCTGGACCAAGATGCAGGTCTATTCTTTCTTCCTTCCTTCCTTCCTTCGTTCGTTCGTTCCTTCCTTCCTTCCTTCCTTCCTTCCTTCCTTTCTTTTGCTTTTAGTTATACAGACAGAATGAATGCAGGTGTCAATTTAGGCACTTGAGAGGAGCACAGGCTAGGCTCATGTGTGTGTGCACACTTACATATGAGTCTTAAGCCTTTGAAACAGGCTTCATGACCACAAGAAGCACAAAATGTGTACTTTAGGTCAATGCCATCAAGTGTATTTGTCTGTGCATGATTGTGTGTGTGCACACATATGTGAGTGTGTGTACTTGATGCTATATGCTGGCGAGACTATAAAAACTTGGAGAAAAGCATATTGAAGGAAGCATGGAAATGCCCTGTTTCCCAGAAATGCTGAACCACCTGCTGTTCCCAGAAAGGCTCCAAGGCATCACGCTGTTCCATACACTTCTACTTTTGCAATCATCTTCATGAGCTAGAATGTCCTCTCCTATTGGTCATTCAAGGTTCAGCTTAATCATCTCTCAAAACCTTCCTGGACTGTAAGAAGGCAATTAACCATTGCCTTCTTAACTGGTGCCCGCTGAACCTTGCAGCCTCCTCTATTTGGAGGAGAACATCAAGCTTGATGTTGTTTTTTTAAAATATTATTTATTGTCAAGTTAGCTAGTGTGCTCTTGACTTTGGGAGTAGACTCCCCTGATTCATCACTTACATATGACACCAAGTGCACATCCCAACAAGTGCCCTCCTCAATGCCCATCACCTATTTTTCCCCTCTCCCCCACCCTCCCATCAACCCTCAGTTTGTTCTCTGTATTTAAGAGTCTCTTATGGTTTGCCTCACTCTGTTTGAAACTATTTTTCCCCTTCTCTTCCCCATGGTCTTCTGTTAAGTTCCTCAAATTCCACATATGAATGAAAACATATCATATCTCTATTTCTCTGACTGAGTTATTTCACTTAGCATAATACCCTCCAGTTCCATCCACATGTTGCAAATGGCAGAATTTCATTCTTTCTCATTGCCAAGCAGTATTCTATTACATATATAAGCCACATCTTCTTTATCCATTCATCAGTTGATGGACATTTGGGCTCTTTCCATAATTTGGCTCTTGTTGAAAGTGCTACTATAAATTTTGGAGGTACATATGCCCCTATGCATTAGCATTCCTGTATCCTTTGGATAAATTCCTAGTAGTGCTATTGCTCAGTTGTAGGGCAGTTCTATTTTTAATTTTTTGAGGAACGTCAACACTTTTTTCCCGAGTGGCTTCACCAGTTTGTATTCCCACCAACAGTGCAAGAGAGTTCCTGTTTCTCCACATCCTTGCCAGCATCTCTTGTTTCCTGAGTTGTTAATTTTAGCCACTCTGACTGGTGTGAGGTGGTATCTCAGTGTGGTTTTGATTCTTATTTCTCTGATGATGAGTGATGTTGAGCATCCTTTCATGTGTCTATTGGCCATCTGGATGTCTTCTTTGGAAAAGTGTCTATTCGTGTCTTCTGCCAAAAAACTCCACCAAACAGTTACTAGAACTGACACATGAGTTCAACAAACTTGCAGGATGCAAAATCAGTGTACAGAAATTGGTTGCATTTCTGTACACCAATAATTAAGCAACAGAAAGAAAAACCAAGAAATAGATCCCGTTTAAAACTGCACCACGAACCATAAAATACCTAGGAATAAACCTAACTAAAGATGTAGAAGATCTGTATGCTGAAAATTATGGAAAACTTATGAAGGAAATTGAAGAAGACACAAAGAAATGAAAAGTTATTCCATGGTCATGGATTGGAAAAACAAATATTGTTAAAGTGTCAAAGCAGTGTACACATTCAATGCAATCCCAATTAAAATTGAACTAGCATTCTTCTCAAAGCTAGAACAAACAATCCTAAAATTTGTATGGAATCACAAAAGACCCCAAATAGCCAAATTAATGTTGAAAAAGAAAACCAAAGTGGAAAGTATCACAACTCAGGACTTTAGTCTCTATCACAAAGCTGTAATAATCAACACAGTATGGTACTGGCACAAAACAGACCACAGACCAATGAAATAGAATAGAGAACCCAGAATTGGACCCAGAAATGTGTGGCCAACTAATTTTTGACAAAGAGGAAAAGATTATCCAGTGGAGAAAAGACAAGTCTTTTTAGCAAATGGTGCTGGGAGAACTGGACAGCAACATGCTGAAGAAAGAAACTGGATCACTTTCTTACACCATACACAAAAATAAACTCAAAATAGATGAAAGACCTAAATGTGAGACAGGAAGCCATCAAAATGCTAGAGAAGAAAACAGGCAATGATCTCTCTAACCTCAGCCGCAGCAACTTCTTATTTGACAGGTCTCCAAAGGCAAGAGAAATAAAAGCAAAGTGAACTATTGGGACATCATCAAAGTAAAAAAAAAAAAAATCTGCAACAAAACCATCAACAAAACTAAAAGGCAACTGGCAGAATGGGAGAAGATATTTGCAAATGACATATCAGGTAAATGGTTAGTATCCAAAATCTACGCAGAACTTACCAAATTCAACACCTGAAAAACAAGTAATCCAGTGAAGAAGTGGGCAGAAGCTTGATGTTTTGGTTATCAGTATTCATTTACATGATTCTCTCCCCCACTGGCTCAGTTAGAGCAGGGATTATATCAAACAAGAGATACTCCTATGGCCACAAGTCTGCACTGTGCAGAGCATGAAGGTACTCATCTGTGAGGTAAACACTAACACTGAGTGGCTACTGACTGAGGCACCATCTGTGGGGCACCATTGTGTGCACTGAGTGATTGACTATAATATGATGACAGACGTGACTAGGATCATTTTAACATCTTATAAGAACTTCCAAGGATTTCACAACAAGATCTCAAACAAAAGGAGAGAATCAATTTGTTTCAGATTTTGTTTGAAGAACATTTTGATGTTACAGAAGAATTTTAGAAAATTCAGATATTCCTTTCTAGGTATAATTGATTTTCTTGATATTATTTGTGTATGAGAAAGAAAGTTTTAATTTTGCATGCCATCTTAGGATTTGCCATTTGTTCATTTACTCATTTGGTTAATGTTTATCTGGCATTTACTCTAAAATTACCTCATGCACCTAAACATGACATAAAAAATTTTATTCAGGGTTGTAATGTGGAATTTAGAAATTTTGTAAATAAAGTCACTGTATTATCCATCCATGGTAGCTACCTCCTTCCTCAACTTAACCTCTCTTCCAAGAAGCCCAGAAACCCTTCTCATGGGGTTTACAGGAAGCCTACCATCTCCTTCTGTGAACACCTGTTTCTCCATGCAATGGGGAAAGAAAAAAAAGAGGGGCCCTGACAATGGGGGGGGGGGGAATCAGACAATATTTATTGAACATTTACTATATGCTTGACACAAAGAAGATCCAAGGAGAAACAAAGTACTGTCCTCCATCAACCTTACTCAAGTGCTACATGTGGGGAATAATTGCAGGCAATGGAAGACAGTTCATTCCTTCAACAAGCATCCCCTAAGTCCCTTGTATAGGACCAGTGCTGTGGGAATACACATATTCAGTCCCTGTACTCAAGGGGCTCATGGTCAAAGTCCACATATACATAACATACAATAACAAGATGTGCTAGCTTAGCTGTGGAGATTTGTGGTTGCCCAATGAAGCAGATAACGAACCCACTGGAGGCCAGGGCAACCTTTCAGAGAGGAAAGCATAGGAGAGGGAGTTCACTGGGGAATTAACTGCTATTGAAACATTTTCATGAGATACTCCAATTCTGTTGAGGTTTGGTATAAAAATACTACTAACAGTGAGGTTGAAGGAAAGAGAAGAACTTTAAGTTTCATCAAGCCCCCATTTGTTGAGATGCATCGTAAGCCAAAATAGCTTTTTAAAAACATTTTTAATGTTTATTTATTTTTGAGAGAGAGACACACAGACAGAGCACCAGTGGGAGGAGGGGCAGAGAGAGAGGGAGACACAGAATCTGAAGCAGGCTCCAGGCTCTGAGCTGTCAGCACAGAGCTTGACACAGGGCTCAAACCCATGAACCATAAGATCATGACCTGAGCTGAAGTCAAATGCTTTCCCAAATGAACTTCTAAGGACTATACACACACACACACACACACACACACACACACACACATACATATATACATACATATATATAATACACATACATACATAAAGACTTTTCTTGGTCACCTTTTTTTTAAATTTTTTTTTTTGTTTTATTCATTTTTGATACTGAGAGAGACAGAGCATGAGAGGGGGAGGGGCAGAGAGAGAAGGAGACACAGAACTGGAAGCAGGCTCCAGGCTCTGAGCTAGCCGTCAGCACAGAGCCCGATGCGGGGCTTGAACCCACGAACGTGAGATCTGACCTGAGCTGAAGCTGGAGGCTTAACCGACTGAGCCACCCAGGCGCCCCTTCTTGGTCACTTTCTTTCCTGTTTGTTTATTTATTTGTTTAACATACTTTATGGAGTTCCCAGGTGCCTGACATGAGTCTAAAGATTGAGGATGCAATGGTGCACAAGATAAAGTTCCTGCCTTCAAGGAGTTTTTATTCTGGTGGGGAGGCTAATAAGCAGGATTATATCAGTTTTTGACAAGTCCCATGAAGGATGAAGGTATGAAGTCACTGGGAGGAGTCTCTTAACACGTTTTAGTCAGGGAAGTTGCCTTTAAAAGGTGACATTTGAACTAAGACTCGAAAGATAAAAACAGAGCCATATGAAGAGTTGATGGGTAGAGAGGAAGATATTTTAGGCTAATGGAGTTGGGAACTATCCATTAAACAACTGTGTCTTCAGGCCTTGATCCACTTATAGCCCCTTGTAATAGGACATAACCATCAGGACAGACTGGGTTTTGTTACAATAGTAAGCAACTCCCAATATATATTGACATAGGCTTACACGGCAGGCATGGCACATGTCCATGAGAGATTGGAGGGGAAGGCAATCTGCTTCATAGGTCCTCATCCTGGGACCCAGGCTGATGGAGCAGCCTGCATCTTAATGCTGGTTCTTGAGGTAGAGAGAAATAAAGGAAGAGAGAACATGATCAATCACACACTGGCTCTTACAGGGTTTACCTGGAAGAGACCATACAAATTTTATTGAACAAGTGGTGTCACACATGCACACCTAACTCCAAGGAGGTAGTGTGGTGCAATCCTATGTTGTATCAGAAGAATGAGAAATGTCTAGTAAACAGGACTAATGACTAACTTATATGGGAAAGGTAATGAATTTACATTTCTCCCTTATCTGGTACATGAACTCAAAAATGTAAGCTTTGGAAGTGTGTCCCTGAGCCACAAGAAGTTTGGTCATAGTCTATGCGAGCTCTCTGAACAAAGGAGCCAAGGTTAGCTTCTGTTGCTAACACTCTTGTCTTAGTTTACGCAGGCTGCCATAACAAAATATAATACCCTAGATGGGTTAAACAACAGAAACTTATTTCTCCCAGTCTAGAGGCTGAGAAGTTCAAGGTTCTGTTTGTAGATGGTTGCTTTCTGTGTGCTCACATGACCTTTCTTCAGTGAATGCTTATGGAGAGAGAAAGAGCTCTTGTCTCTTCTTCTTCTTGTAAGAGGCACTAATAACATCATGAAAGCACCACCCTCATGACCTAACCCAAACCTAATGACCTTCCAAAGAACCCACTTCTAAATACCCACCATGTTGCAGGGTAGGATGATGCCAAACATTCAGTCAATCATAGTTCCCTCTTGTCATGTGGTCTTTCAAAGCCAGCTTTATTTCTGAACACTCCTTCCCCTGAAATGAAGGATACTATAGACAATAGAATCACCAAAGATTCTGCAGGGAAACAAATGTGTCTTAATTTCTATTATTGGGACACTAGGAGCCACAGTGGGAGATAGGTCCTAGAAGCCAAGGTAATCATGAGATTGTGGGGGAATCTGGAGGAACAAGGAATCAATAAAGGATGAAGTAAATATACAGTGAAGAATGGCTTGGCCTGAACCTAGAGGAGGTGCCTGTGTATAAGAGGAAAAACTTGGCTTCACAGCTACTGCCCTCCCTCAGGAACAGAAGCCCCAGCAAGAGATGCTTAGTCACCAGAATCTTAGTCCCTTGGAGCTTATGCTCCAAATTCTCAGACAGCCACCCAGAAAAGTTCTTGGCTCTTATGTGCCTGGGCTGGGGCCACAAGGAGAACTCAGAATGTGGTTAAGAAGCTAAGGTTTTGGTTTTTAATGACAGTGGGAAAATGCCAGGAAAAGGATGAGCAGAAAGGGGAAGCTGATAGATTTGAAGCATTTCTGATGAAAGAGCTCAAGTGAGGTGAACATAAAAAGAGGGAGATGAGAGACCCAGAAAGCAAAGGTAATGAGGCCGTTCAAGTGCAGGTGGGGGAGAGGATCAGAAAAGCTGGGTGTCCTCTCAGTGCAAAGGGGGAATGAATAGCAGAGACCAGCTAGGCACCACTGCCCCTGGCTGGCCACCTTTCTTGGGGAGAGACTGGTTCATATCTGCACCTTATAAAGCTGGGAGTCAGAGGGGGCAGAAGCAATGGATGCAGGATTTGGTTGCTGGGTGTCTGGTCACCATGTCTATGTATATACCAGAGAGCAAGGATTAAGGACAGATGCTATTTTTGCCAGTCATGCATGCATCCCTTCTTCTGCTTCTCAGGGCAGCCTGATTTCCAACTGGGATCTCTCCTTATGAACATGTCACTTCTTTTCACGTTTACATTGTGACAGAGTTGGATATATGACCTAGGTTTGATTAATGTGAACATAGCATCAACCAAATGATTGGTTTAGGGGTTGACATGTGACCAATCACATTAAAAAATGTCAACTCTATGACTTGGTTGAAATGATGGAGGATAGGTCGCCTTTTCATATAGGGACTACTAAGCTGGCAGGATATCAGTTTGAAGCTGCCAACAACCATCCTTGCCAACACTTGGGGAGAGTCTGAGAAGGAGCCAATGGAAGGGCGGGGCTGGGCTGAGGGACTGATCACCTGCTGGATTCACTGTGCTTGCAGTTTGTGCATCTTCGGGCATCTTTGTAATTTGACCATCTAAAATTCTTTTGTTCCTTAAGACTGCCTGGGATGGATTTCTGTCACGGAAAGTACCCAGCTCTGGTTTCCACCTCTTCTGGCAGCAAGTTCACTCTCTGCCCAGCTGTCTATGAGTATACTAATTTGGCTTCTTCCCATGGCTACCACCCAAATCCAAGGTCCCAATGTGTGGTTTGAATCCTAGCTCTGCTATTTACTAAGTGTGAGAACTTGAGTAAGTTTCTCAAGCTCTCTGTGCTTATTTCCTCGTCTGTAAAATGGGGATAACAATACTATTTATCTCATCAGATTGTTGGGAAAATTAAATGACTCAATAGATGTCAATTACTTCTAATGGTGCCTAACACATAGGAAGGTCTTAATAAGTATCAAGGAGCTTGACTCATCACATACCTCATAAGCTGACCCAAAAAAGAAATGCAAAACTGTTGCCATTGCCAAATGGTCTTTCCTTGCTGAGCACGCTGTTAGAATGCTGGACTGACACAAATTTGGCTTTCTTCCCACACCTCCTGTTACCTTGAAAGCATGCAAAGGACAGAGTGTTGATATGTGGCCTGATCTCAGGGTGCAACTAGCCATGGCCCAGGAGGGGAGTGGAGTAACCCCACCTTATTGGCAGCAGGGAAGGTGTGGGCTCTGAAGGGGCTTGGCAGCCTGCCGGGTGGAGGCTGTCAATCAGTGGAGAGGGTTTTCTGTAGCTGGGCATTGAACAGCTTCAAATAGGACAGAGTAGTGATCCCTTCGTCCTTTGAAACTTCATTGACGGATTTAGAACCATGTTTAAAAGTTTATTTGTGGGTCTGTTGCCTGCATAGTAATTGAATTATGCACCCCTGAGAATTCACTTTCAGCTACAATTTCTTCCTCTTCATCTTATTTTCTGAAGTCTTAAATTGTACTTATATAGAAAGGCAAAAGGTGAACTTGGCAAGGAGAATAAGCTAAGAAACCCTGATAGCTCTAATACTCCACTTGTTGGGACCATTTCTGAAGTGGTGGTGCCATTTGCCTTTGGCATGTGGCAGAGTGGCCCTCCAAGTGCCCAAGATTCATTTTCAATTCCCCCCGTGTCAGAACACACACAGTCCTTTCTTCATGGCCCCTCCATTTGGCTTGTTACCATAGAAACTGCTGCCTGTGTCAGAGCACCTCTGAGAGGGTAGGAAGGAGGCATGAGCTGCTGCCATGGCAACACGCATCTCCACAGCAGCAGCCCACACTTGGGGCCATCTTGATTCCAAAGACAGAGAAATCATCGTATGGAATACCTCCATAGTTTTTCTAGGCTGGAAAGTGGGAACTCAAATAACTGATCCTTGTCAGCAATTCAGGCAGCTCTGCCTGGAATGGGAGAATCAGAAAAGTTTACTTCAAAGTTCTAAGATGACCACATGGGTCAGAACCTATTTGAAGCCATAGAACTAATGAGGCCACTTGCCACTGTTGAAAAAGCTAACGGATTAATCCTGATGTTTCTACCAGCATTATGTTTACATGACTGATATACACAGCATCATAATTAAGAGTGTAAATTTAGGGGCCAGACTCCCTGGAATCAAATGCTGTCTTTTTCACTTATTGGCTCTGTGACTTTGGAAAAGTCAACTTGTCTGGACCTCAATTTTCTTATCTGCAAAATGACAATAACAGTCCCTACCAACCTTGTGAAGGCTGCTATGAGAACTAAGTCACTGAATTATGAAAAGCTCTAAAGTCCATCAGACAATAATTCTCCAATACACTTTAACTGCTATGATTATTACTAATAACTATGAGATAGCACTTATAAGTGCTTACTTGGTACCAAGCATAGTGCTAGGCACTTTATTTGCAATATGGCCTTCAATCTGTACAGTAACCCCACGAGGAGGCATTCGTGTTGTCCTGTATTAGAATACAGACAAGGAGCTGAGATCTAAAGAGATTAGGTTCTACCAACACTATTTCTCTAGAGGATTCATTCCCAACAGGGCAAAATTACCCTCAACGGGCACAGAGATCCAGACAGCATGTGTAAATAGATGCTTAGTGTATCTATGGTATGTGTTGGGGAGAGTGGAAGACAAGAAGGGAAAAATGTCTAAAAAAGCTCTTTCAGGATGTTTTAATAAAAATAGGATTAAGAAGACAAAAGTCAGATGGGAAGATTTGGGAATCTATGCTGTAGGCAAATCTGACCCCAGCCCACACTCTGCACAGGTAATCAAGGTCTTTTTCCTCATCTCAGTATCAAGAACTCTAGGCAAACCTTCCACAGTGACCTTGGAAAAAATGAGTCCAACATCCAAGGAATTACTTTGAACTTGTTAGAAGAAAGGCCCTGCATAGGCCTGGTGTGATTCTTGGTGCTGATGGTGAAGCCTGAGATTCGTTAGGAATCAATCAACCTGTGAAAGAAGAGCCAGCAAAGGCTTTGGAGGTGGGACAAGCAGATTCCTGCCCCAGCTCTCCCTGGAAAGTTGGCAGCCAGTTGAGGGTGGGTGAGTTTAGGCCCTGGCTAGCCTTCCAATGTCTGGGAAAAGGCTGAAAGACTATATCCTCATGGAAACACTTCCCAAAGTGCTGGAAGCTTTTCCATCCTTGTCACGTAAGCTGCTAACCTCTGGGCATTGAGCTTCTAACTGGAAGGAATGGTACCCAGAAGGCTGGCAGACTGCAGCAGCCACAGGGCAGTGAAATGGGAGGTTCTCTGGAACCCATGAAGATGGCCCCAGAACACCTATCCATCTCCATCCATTCCCAGAGATATGAACAAAACCACTTAGCAAAAGTAAAAATCAACGTGGAACTTTCTTATGATTTTATTATTTGCTGAGCTATTTCACATCCATCAGAGCCATGAGAAATCATTGCTGCTAATATATTATAATCAGGAAAGGTAGGGAAGGGAGAGGGCAGGACCTCAACTCAAAACATCCAGCATTTTCCCAGAGGGACTCCATAGACCAGAGACTTTCAAACCGGTTTTGGTTGTGATTTAACTTTGGACATACACTTCACACAGCAAACAGGTACAAGTACACCTGTGCACATCAAACTAAAATAAAAATGTCATGAAAAATATTTGTCCATAATGTGAATGATACACTTTGATATTCCTTGGTGTGGCCTAGTATAGTCTATTTTAAAGGGTGTGTGATTCACTAAAATGACTTCATGGGTCATGAGCCAAGATTTGAAGATTACCACTGAAGACCACATGTTACTCTTTAAGACAGTGATACGTGGAAGTTAAGAATGTGGATTCTGGCATCAGACTCACATGGTTCAAAGTTCAAAATTACCAGTCACTTCTGGGGAGATTTCAGCCGAAGGTGGTTCATTTCTCTAATCCTCATTTCCTCAGTAACAAGGTGGGACTGTTTGTAGTACCTGGCCCCCAAGGACTGCTCATGAATTAAATGCTCATAAGGCGTCTAGCTCAGTGCTTGGTATTTAGAAAGTGGCGCCTTACTGATAAGTATCATTATTACTGTTGCTATTGTGGCTGTTGTTGCTTTTAAAGAATGTAGAAGTCAGTATGTGCACAAAAGGATGGTCATTTGGGAGTTCAAAGCAAGATAAAGCAGAGCTGGAAATAAAACCAGGTCCAAAGGAAGAGGAGGTTGTGCCCTACTGAAGCAAGAGGAGCACCCTAGTCAAAGAGGAACAGGGTGAGGAACCTTCAGAGTGGCTTGGACCAGGGCATTATTCCCACAAGGAGGCTGTGTATGTCGAGAGCACAGAGTGGGGTGCTCAGAAATCCTCACATACAAAATATTTTTCCTTCCTTGAGAAAGTCCAGGGTTCATTTGTTTTTAGGCTATATGGCCAGTCACAAAGCACATTCCAGAAGAGATGGCTGTAGCCTGGGCAAACCTGGAAGCTTGTGGTGTGCTAATCAAAAATTATACACTTGACTTTCTGACTGCCAACTGCTGTCCAAGGATGATCTTAAATATGGGTCTCAGCACACAGTTTACTCAACTCCTGATTTGCAGGCAGTATTTATTAAGCAGTGAAAATAGCTGGTAAACCTGCAGAAATAGCCCAGTTTGGCCTACAAATCATTGTGTTCAGGCCGGAAGCTGCATGCCAGCTCCTTGCCTTTGCCTTCGCCCCACAGAACAGCCAAGTGCCCCTAGAGCCAGTAATCAAGGGAGAAATGGATGGGTGGGTGTGCATGTGAGTGTGTTTGTGTGAACACATGTGAGCATGTGTACACGTGGAGGGTGCCAAAACAAGATGGCTCTCAAGAGCAGTGAAGGAGGAGGCTATTTGTACCTGAGAACCAGGTTAGGAAAGGAGGAGGAGGTGATGAGCATGGTATTAGAAAAGTGGCTGATGTTTGTTGAACACTTATTTTGCAACAGGCATGGTAGTAAACTCTTCAACTGCAAGGTTACATTTACTCTTCACAAGAGGTGTGTGAGACTGCTGTTACTATTACCCCCACTTTACAGAAGAGAAATCTGAAGATCAGGAATGTCAAGCAGCTAGGCGGTGTCCAGGCAAGGACTTGGGCATTTGACTTAAAGCGTCATCCTCAGGGAAGCAGCCAACAGATGCATTTGCCCTCTGGGAAAGTGTAGTCTTCCAAACTAGGCTCGTAGTTGTCCCGGCTTTCCTCTTGTGACACCTGCTGACGTCCCCAAACAGGTTTAGATATTGGGGATGAGTAGGAGTGAGGGGGACAAGAAGGAGAACTGGAGAGCTTTGCTTGAAAGTTGTCTTTCCAAGGAATGTAGACTATAAAATATGTGAGCTGAAATGGGTGGCTTTACAAATAGTGAAACTGAGACCCAGAAAGAGGAAGTGACTTGCTCAAGACCACCCAGCAGGTTATGAGAGAAACTGCACCGACAGAGTCCCAAACCAGAATGTTCCTTCCACAGTCCCAGTAACAGAAGTAATAGCAATACCATGTACATGTATTGAGTGCCTACCTAGTTCTATCAAAAACTATACTCAGTATGTTATATGTATTAACTCACAAAAACCTGGTAGGGTATGTACTACTATTATCCCCAAGCCACAGCTAAGGAAACGTGACACAGATTAAGCAACATGCTCAAGATCACATAGCAAGGAAATACTCTGTGTCCTTCCAAACCTGGAAAAAAGGTCGTTGCCCATCTTGTTTCATTTTCTCAATTTAATTGACCCAGTTTCCTCCCAATTCATGTGCCCACAGCTGCTTGCTCTTCTTTCTACCCCACTCCCTTCCCTGCGAACCCAAATGATCTTTTCCTGGCTCTGATCTCAAGGAAGTTAAGCTGAAGAGTCTAGAAGAGGCAGGGAAGGAAGTCCACAGAACCTGGAGCAGGGGCTTTGCTCTTCTGAACAGACAGTTTCCTTAATAGCTTGGCTGCTCCCCTTCCCCATCACTCTGAGTAACATCTAGCCACCCAACTAGCTCCGGGCCGCTGGGATGGGGTGTGTCCCCTGGGTCTGATGGGCTCACACTAGAATTTATCTGTGAGTCATGACTAATCACTCTCTACCTGCCCCCATATTCCATTTTGATCAGGTGTCACCTTAGACAGAAAAGACTTGTGTTTAATTTGGGTTATCTGGGTGGCACTTGTTTTTTTTAACTGCACCTTACCCTTTTTATAGCTATAGATAATCTTTCTTTTCATAGACAGGCCGAGAAATGTAACTGTATTTATGGGTCAGGCTTTGCACACAATCATCACTCCGAGGACGGAGATGGAGCAGTAACTCACTGGAACAGCTGTGCCGCCTTCATTCACCCGGTTCTCTCCACCTGAAGCTCGCTCCCGTGGAGGGTTGGTGAAGGTGACCCCCTCTGGATGGGAATAGAGACGGAAATTCCGGCCCAGCAGCAAGGAGACTGCAAACAGGAAGGAAGCCTCAGTCCAGAGGCCTAACAGGGCATGTGTAAGGTGGTTGATGACCTGTTGTGACCCACCCAACATGGGGGGACAGAGCCTGGGCCTTTGACTTCCCCAATGGGGGAAACAGAGCCCCGATCTTTGACTTGCCCAGTACAGGGCATAGACCCCTAGTCTTTGACCTGCCCAATACTGGGGACAGAGTCCAGGCTTTTGACCTGCCTGGCTTGGGGACAGTGGCTTCAGGCTTCAGGCTCTGGAATCAGACACAGCAGCTTAAATTCTGACTGCTCCACTGAACACCAATGTGCTCTGAGCACATGACTTAACCTCTCCAAGCCTAGTTTCCTCAGCTGCAAAATGGAGATAGTAGCACACCATGGGATTATTACAAGGAGTATAAGAATACAAAGTGCCGTACACAGTGCCTGACGACCCAGAAGTGTTTGAAAATGTTGGATGTTATTTGCAAGAGCGTAGATGAACTTTAAATTGTTTTGTTGCAGGAAAGAAACCAGACAAAAGAGCACAGGCTGCATGATTTCACTGAGTAGTTTCCCCTAAGGTGAGGGTTGGGGACAGAAAGAAGGGCCACAAGAGATTCATTTTCCAAGGGTGATGACATTGTTCCATGTCTGATAGGGGTGTGCATGCATCTGTTAAGACTCACTGAACTGAACACTTGAGATCTGGATTTACTATGTATAAATTATACCCTCGTTAAAAAAATTACTGGTAAAAACCATAATTATTATTCTACTTGTACTTAACATTTTTTAAATACTGATGAGGAGTCCTTTAGTGATGGGGACAAAATTAGACTAAAGAAAAATGGGATTTATTGACTGTCTTGGCTGGAAAGTCTAGGGACAGTTTGGCTTCAGGAGCAGCTGGATTCAGGGGCTATGTCTCTTCTCTTACACACCAACTTCATTCTCAAGGAGCCGGTCCCCGAGAGGGCTTCAGCAGCTCCAGACTTACCAACTACCAACAGGGAGACGCTGAGCATAAGGGGATAGCTGGCTTTTTGGCTAATTCCTCCCACAGAAGCCCTGGGGTTGACTCTGGGGGTGCTCTTGGATGAAGAACAAGGAAGGACACCCCGGAGATTTCAGTCAGAAATGAGGTCCATTTTCGGCCATGTTTTGATGCTGTTGTTGTTGAACTTGTTCTTAAACCCTCTAATGAGGAAACTAAATCAATTAATTTAACTGAATTGAGAGTCAACCCTGACAAAAATAAAATAATTTTTAAGCCATCAGTGGTATCCTTCTATGAAGCAATACTTAAACTGAGAAAATCCAAAGGACATTCATTTCTTATTGATGTCTCTGTGACCTTGTTTTTATTTTGTGAAGACTTTTCTCCAACTGTGGAGTTCCTTCAGGGGAGCTGTTTGCAGACCTGCATTCAGGGGCCAACAGAACCTCCTGCAGATTTGATATCAGATATGCAGCACTCTCTTTTCCTCCTAAGACAAGGTCATTATCAAATAACCTGAGGACATTTTCACCTTTAAAATTTTGCTTTAAGAAAATAATATGTTCCAAAAGTCCTACTGGTCCCTGCATGCAGCTGGTTTTACTCCTGTTGACCTGTGTGTGACCTTTTCTATAAAATGAGGGTGGTGCTGGCTTTCCAGCCAGCATCCCGGGAATTATAATTTCCAAAGAAGCTAATCAAGTGTGGGTATTTTGAAAATCACAAGCACTTATAAAACCTTGTGAGTTATAAGAAAGAATCCTAAATGCCCAGGTAGAGAGACGCCTGTCTGCCCCCACAGCCACCTGCAGGCTGTCAGTTTCTTGGCTAGGGCCCTGAAGGAGGAATTTGCTCTCCTTCTAAGCTGCACCTCATAGCTGAGCAGAGAGATTTGATTTAACCCTTTCTCAGGAAGCAACCGTGGTCTCACAGAGCCTACAGCCCTTATGGGCCCTCTGCCCTGCTGCCACATCTCTGGGGCACAGTTTGAACCCTACATACCCTCTGACCAAGCAGTTACATTACAGAGATTCTCCATTACTGAAGCATTCATTCATGCATACTAAGAAACCTGTAGAAAGGGGCTCACTGCACCATGTTTGTAGGAGAAACCCTGCAAAACGCCCAGGTGTTTATCAAAAAGAGTTAGATAAATATGTTAAGGTACATCTGGATTATGGAATTCTCAGCAGTCCCTGAAAAGTGACATAGGGAGATAGCTCTGTTTCTTGGAGAGAAAAACAAGTAGGTTGTAGAACAAATCATTCATCTAGAATTCAACAAACATGATTGACCACCTACCTGGGCGCTCTCCTGGGATTGCAACAGTGAGCAAGACAAGCAGTCCTGGTTCTCATGGGCCTCTTTTTGGCCAAAAAAAAAAAAAAAACAAACCACAACTGTGCATAAGAAAATGTCTGTTCATAGCAACTACCCAGCTACCCCCAGAGAGTGGGATTCGGGGATGGGCACAGAGGCATCGGGGAAGCAGGACAGCGTTTTAGCTTCTTCCATTATGTATGTCTGTGCTATTTGAATATTTCACAATGCGTATTTATCACTTTGTAATTTTTATAAAATCAACAGAGGAAACAAAATAAATGAACTGCGTGCATGCATGAGCACACCCCATCCATAAAGAGCCAGGGTGGGAGGAGAGAAGGAGGAGGCAGGGGCAGTGCACGTGAGAGACACATACTCCCCAAGTGCCCGGGGAGACAGCTGGAAGGGAGCTGCTTCTGGAGAGAGTGAGTTGCTGACATGCTCGTTCTGCTGAGAGTTTCTGTGCTAGGACCCAGGCCAGGCCTGTGAACATGGCTGTGTCCTGGGTAGAGAGTGGAGGTGGACACCAGCTGGCAGGTGCCGTCCGCATTTTGGGATAGGAGACAAAATCCGTATTTTGTCCCTGCCTTCGCCAGGACTTCATCATCTCCCCTAGGGCCCCCACCCCTGCTCTGGGCAGCGCGGGACAAGCTCATGTCCTTATAGAGGTCAAGTTCAGCTCTGCGGCTTATGAGCAGTGTGATCCCAGGCAACCCCCTTCGCCTCCCTGTGCCTCAGCTTTCTTACTTACAAAGTGCAGATGATGATGATGGTGGTGGTGGTGGTGTGCTGAGGATTTAGTATGTAAATACATGCAAAGTGCTTAGGATAGTACCCAGCACACAGTAAGAGTTTAGCAAGAGTTAGTTGTTTAAAAAAAATTTTTTTTTAGTTTATTCATTTATTTTGAGAGACAGAGACAGAGAGACACAAAGAGGCAGAGAGATAGGGAGAGAGAGAATTCCAAGCAGGCTCTGCACTGTCACCTCAGAGCCCGATTCGGAGCTTGGATTCATGAACAATGAGATCATGACCTGAGCCAAACCAACCAAGCCACCCAGGTGCCCTAAGTATTAGTTATTTTTTGAGTTGTTTGTTATAACTGCCTCTTACCATGGTGAGCCTGCCATGCAATAAGTAGAACATGTTTCCTGGCTCTTTTTACTTGGCTGCAGTGACTTCTGATGTGATTACCACCCAGTAAATCTGCTCTCAGAGTTGAACACCTAAACCCAGGAGGCCTTAGAGATCCTACAGCCCAAACTCCCATTTTATAGACGGAACCACCAAGGCCCAGAGGGGCACAACCTGACCTCCTGCAACTCGATGGGGTTATGGAGAATGAGGAAGGTGCATGGGGATGGATTCATCCCTCTGTCCCTGTGTTAAAGAGCTCTGAAGATGGTCTCTTAATGGACGCAGACTTGCTGGGGCAGTTGGGTCTACAAGGTAAAATTGATGCTACTAAAATTTCTCAGGTGATCCTCTGGTGGATATGACTAAATATAAACTCGTTGCTGATACGTGTGTTTTCATCTTGGACCATTGTCACAGTTAATTTTATGTGCCAAGTTGAGTGGATTACAGAGTATCTAGATATTTGGCTAACCATTATTTCTGGGTGTGTCTGTGAGAGCAGTTTCCAGATGAGATTAGCATTTGAATCAGTCAATAATTCAGTAAAGTAGATTGCCCTCCACAATGTGGGTGGGCATCCTCTGATGTCCTGGGCCGGAACACAACAAAAGGAGAAGGAAAGGAAAATTTGCCCCTCTCTGTCTGGCTGCTTGAGCTGAGACAGCTGTCTTCTGTCTTTGAACTAAGGATTATACCATCAGCTTCCATGGCTCTGGGACTTCCAAACTCAGACTGAATTATACCAGGAGCTTCCCTTGGTTTTCCAGCATACAGACAGCAGACTGTGGGACTGCTTAGCCTCCATTACTGTGTGAGCCCGTGCCCTATAATACCTCTGCCTACATAGATATAGATACAGAAGATATAAATATAGATGACAGAGATGTAAATGATACAGGTGAAATACGTATAGATACGGTGATAGACCACATAGCTATAGATCCCAGCGGTTCTGTTTCTCTGGAGAACCACAACTAATACAAGCACCTGTTTTTTAACTGCTTATTTGGAAATAAACTTAGACTTTTTTCTCTAGAAAAGTTGCAAGGAGAACAGAGTTTTCATATATCTTTCATTCAGTCTCCCCCAAATGTTAATGTCTTCCATGAACAGAGGACAATTCTCAAAACTAAGAAATTAATATTGATGCAATAATAGTGACTAACCTGCAGACTTTATTGAGAGTTCGCTTTTCTTTTCCTGGATCCAAGCTGGGCAACCGCATAATGCTCAGTCATTATGTCTCCTTAATCTCTTCTGATCTGTGATTAGTTCCTCAGTCTTTTCTTGTCCTGTATGACCTTGGCGCTTTTGAAAAGTTGGTCAGATGGTTTGCAGACTGTCTCTCAATTTGAACTTGGCTGATGATTTCTCATGAATAGACTTTGAGGTTGTGGATTTGGGGAAGTATACCACAGAGACAAGGAGCCCATCACAGCAGGGGCTAGGGGAGAGTAACACGTTTTTCTGCTGGCGATGCTAACTTACATCACTAGCACACACACAGTGGGGTCAGTTGTAAAGTTACTATTTTCTCTTTCTGTACTCTATGCATTAGAAGCGAGTCAGAGAATCAACTCACATTCAAGGGGGAGGGAATTAGGCTCTGCTGGCTGGAGGAAGGAGTGTCAAAGAACATGTAGATATATATTAAAGCACCACAGTAATTAATATGTATCTGAAGGGAAATACTTTGAAGCTATGCAAATTTCCTATTTCTCCTTAAACTTTCCCTCATTAATTTTAGCATTCACTGGTGGATCTTGCCTGCAGCGGTGATTACTATGACGCTCTAATGGTGATTTTCTATTTCCCTCATTCCTTTCCATTTATTAATTAGAATTCTGTAAGGAAGAGTCAGCTTTTCTCCATTTATTTACTTATTCAATTATTTATTTATGTCAGTGCAGACTTATGTATATATGTTTTCCTCTTTGGGTGATAATCCAATACTATTATTATTTATTTTGTTCCAATTTGGCCATTGGAAGATTTTTCAGGTTGGCTTCTGTAGCTTTTTGATGTGTCCCCATCCTTTTGGGGGTTTAATTTTGGTTTGGTTTGGTTTCTCTTTCTTAGCACAGGCTGTGTCTTTTAAAAGATTCAATTAGATCATGTTACTCTCCAGCTCAAATCCCTCCCTCACATTTCCATTGTGCTTTGGGTAAGCCCCAGAGTTCCTCCACATTTCCCTGCCCCAAACAAGAGACCTTGTGCACCTCTGACCTCCCTCCCCACCCCCACTCCTACCTCTCTTGCCTCTTGCTGAGCTCCAGTCCTTCTGGCTTTCTTCCTGTTCCTATGACACACCTAGTTTGTTCTCTGTAAGCCTTTTGCTCCTGCACCCACTATGCCTGAACACTCTAGCATAGGTATCACCTTGGCTGACCTTTGTCCTTCAAGCCAAAGCTCAAAGATACCTTCCCTGGTCAAGCATGAAGTGGCAGCACTCAGAGTGGTCATTGAAGACTGTTTAACTAAGCTGTGTTTTGCAGAGGTGCAGATGGGTTATGGGAATAAAGATGGAAGAGTGACACACCCAAGAATGAGCCAGACGGGGGCCATTACCAGTCCCTTGCCTGGATGGGTGAGAGGAGAAAATGGTGTATACAGTTCTGACAAGAGTTGAGGTCATGGGTAAAAGCCCTCAATCACTGCCCAAACCGTGGTCCCAGCTGTGACAGGATGAGTCCTGGGAGACATTAACCTTTCCCTCCTCTTCTTAGATCTCCTTTCAATGTTCCTCATTGACCAGACCCAACAGGGAGCCAGAGGACAAGTCTGCCGCTGCACTTCACAGAGGTCAGCCTCCCAGGACACAGGGCTAGGCAGGGAGGCGGTGAATGGGTCTGCAGGGTGAATGGGTCTGCAGCTCACCACCAAGTAACACTGAGTCCATGTATTTCACGTGCTTCTTCCCCTCCCCATCATGAACGTACCATTACCTGAAACTGTAGTATGTATTTATCACTTTTTTAATTTTACCTCTCTAACAAAACATGATTTCCAAGGGGAAGGGACCATCTTATTCAGCACTAATTCATAGTCGCTGACATATAGTAGCTGTTCAATAAATCTTTGTTCATGAATGAAAAGAATGAATCAATGTTCAGAGACCAAACGCGTGTTTGGGCTCTTTGTACTCCCAGCCAGGTTTTCTCCCTTCAGAACCCTTCTCGTGGTCGGGACGATTTGTGCCACCGCAGGGCTGGGACCGCTCCAGCACTTCCCATTCACTCTCTTCTCCCATATTCCCCGTCAGCCTGGCCGCGTGGATTCCTGCCTCAGCAGTGAGGTCTCATCTGCTGCTGCTTGGCTGTCCCTCTCTACTTCCCACCCCGGAGGCCTGACTCCACCTGCCTCCTCAGAAAGCACCGGCGCTGTCTGTGCCCTTCCTCCCTCCTCACTCCTCCTCCCAGGCCAGTGCCCATGGCCTCCCATTGCTCACCTCTTTCTTTATACCCTCACTGTACTACATATAGTGGCCAATAGCCACATAAGGCCACCCAGCGCCTGATATGTGGCAGTCCAAATCCAGATGGACTTAAGTACAAAGCACACACCAGAGTTCAAAGAGTATGACTAAAAGAATGTAAAAATCTTTTTTAAACTTCTTAATTTTTTTATTGACATGTCATAGACACCCAGCGCTATGTTAGTTTCAAGTAACAGTATAATGATTCAACTTTTCTGAATATTACTCAATGCTCATCAAGGTAAGTGTCCTCTAAGCCCCTTTATCTATCTCATCCATCCCCTGGACCCCGCTCCGCTAACCGCCCAGTTGTTGTCTATTTAACAGCAGATTGTGTCTCTTTTTTTCATCACTTGTTCATTTGTTTTGTTTCTTAAATTCCACATATGAGTGAAATCATACAGTATTTGTCTTTCTCTGACTGACTTATGCCACTTAGCAGAATACCTTTTGGCCATCCATGTAGATGCAAACGGCAAGGTTTCATTCTTTTTATGGCTGAGTAATATTCCTCTGTGTGTGTGTGTGTGTGTGTGTGTGTGTGTGTGTGTGTGTGTGCGCGCGTGCGTGTGTGCGGGTACAGGGACCACCTCTTCTTTATCCATTCATCTGTGGGTGGGCACTTGCGTTATTTCAACATCTTGGTGATTGTAAATAATGCTAACAATAAACACAGGGAAGCATGTGTCTTTTCTAATTAGTGTTTTCATTTTCCTTGGGTGGAAAACCGTTTGGGACTTTCTCACTCAATTAAAAATAGAATTACCATATGATCCAGTAAGAAAGTAAAAATCTTGATCAAGTGTCAAAATGGTAACATTTTGGGAGGACTGTTTAAATAAAATATATTATTAAAATTAACTTCACCTGTTTGTTTTTACTTTTTTAATATAGCAACTCGAAAACTTAAAATTATATATATGGCTCACATTCTACTTCTGCCGGACAAAGCTGCTCCATACTACTTGTCTCCAGGAGCATTGTTTTATTAACCACAGCATTCCCAGGGCCTGGCCCAGAGCCTGGCATATAGTACGTGCTCAGTAAATACCTGCTGAATAAATGAACACTTCCTATTTGAAGTCCTTGCCCCAGAGCAGTCATGAGCTACTAGAGGACAAGGAAAGGATTTTTCCTGTCTGCTGCACAGGTGGGAGTAACCTCTGGCACATGTTTGCTGAATAAAGGTGATTAGGGAGGTCCAAATATAACTGAGACTGTAGGAATGAAACCTGGTGGGGCCTAATGGGTGTATCAGGAAGAAAAGTCAAAACACCAGATTGGAGAGTGAGTGGCATCATCTTTCTATGAAGAATAACTCACTTGAGGGTTTTAGAAGAACACAAGACTCTTAGAGAAGAAGCACGGGACCCTGGTGACCTGCTTAGCTCAGCCAGGGAAGTTGTTCTGTGCCAATTTTCTTGACAGGAAGATGCCAGCATCTGCTGGCTCTGCACATTTTTACCTGACAGAAGGGGGAAGTGCGTAACCTTTCTCGCTGCAGGAGGTTATGAAAGGAAATGATATCTGCCTCTTTCTAGAGGCAGAACTTGAGCCAAACACTGTCGTGAGCACTTTAGAATTGTTATTTCATAAATTCCATCCATGCCTCTGAGAAGGAGGCAGTATTCCCAACTGTGCTTTACTGATGAGGAAAAGAAAACTCCAAGAGGTAAAGTAACTCAGCCAGTCTCAGAGGTATAGTGGCAAAGATAGCCCAAGAGCATTTTTCTTGACTCTTTATCCAGTGTACTGTCACCTGTACCACATTCCATCCTCAAGTTGAAACAAAGAGAGTAGGAGAAAAGAAAGGGAAAGAGAGAGAGAAAGAGGCGGAGTGGGGGAGACAGAGTTTTGGGGTCTATAGTTCATTGTTTTGCTCATGTAACCCTTCAATGATAGAATTTCTCAAAGCCGTATATGTAGACTCTCCTTTAGAACCCATCTGTGTGAAAGGAGCCCAGATCTAGAATTCTAGAATCAACACTCATTCCTGCGTCTATCTCTCTGTCCTACCACTGGCTTTCTGAGTCCCCAAGGATGATATTTCCCAGCACTGGGTGCTCCTTCTATTTCTCTGTAAGATGGAGCACTGAGATGCTGTATATCTTCAAGTTTTCCGATACAATTACATAAAATACCACCCACAAGCTGTTTGACCTTGGACAGGTAGACAGCCTGTATCAATCAGTTATTGCTGCACCACAGCACAGTGATTCCTTCACCCAAATGGCCACTCATTTATATGTACGCCGACCTATAAGGTGCTTCTACTTCACAGATCTCAGCTCAGGGCCTAGACTAAGGAGGCGTTAACCATACAGGAATGATCTTCTCAGGTCAATAGCAGAAGCAGGAGCAGGTATACCGATCCCTCAGGCATGCCTCAAGCCTCTGCTTGCAGTCCCATTTACCAACATCTCATTGACCAAAGCAAGTCATATGGCCCAGCTCAAAGTCAAGAGGTGGGCAGTGCCTTGGTGGCTCAGTTGGCTAAGCATCTGACTCCTGATTTCAGCTCAGGGCATGATCTCATGGTTTGTGAGTTCAAGCCCCATGTTGGGCTGATGCTGGCAGCTCAGAGCCTACTTGGGATTCCCTCTTCCCCACTCTCTACATCCCTCCCTTTCTCATATGCATGCTTTCCCTCTCAAAAATAAATAAACTTTAAACAGGAAAAGAGGCTGAGGATTTTACTCCCACCATGGAGATTGGATGAAGGGGGTGGGAGAAAGTATTTTTTTTAAAGAATTATAGAATCCACCATGTCCTTTTATCTATCTGGGCCTCACTTACTATGGGTTTCAATGACCATTTGGTCAAGGAATAGAAACCCATATCATATTTAAAGGATAATATCAGGGGGGCGCCTGGGTGGCTCAGTCGGTTAAGCATCCGGCTTCGGCTCAGGTCAGATCTCACGGTTCGTGGGTTCAAGCCCCGCGTCGGGCTCTGTGCTGACAGCTAGCCCAGAGCCGGGAGCCTGTTTCGGATTCTGTGTCTCCCTCTCTCTCTGACCCTCCCCTGCTCCAGCTGTCTCTCTCTGTCTCTCAAAAATAAAATAAAAAGCAATAAAAAAAATTTTAAAGGATAATATCAGGTATATTCTTGATATGTGAAATAATTCTACTACTTGAATAGCTCATGATTTCCTTGACTGGAGTATTTTTCAGGTCACATTCTATCTAAAATTGAACAACTACATCTGATTTGGTGCAATTGACCAACATACGAATCCCATTTTCCATTGCCAAGGTGGTAATATTTCCACTACAGGGATATAGAAATTTAACCATTGCACTGGCAGTGTTTTGTTTTCCAATTGAGGTTTTCTCTCTGCATGTGTTATTAATACAAAGACTCTCCTTACAGATCTACTCGCTTTCCATAGCTCTCCCATGTTTTAGAACTTACTACTTTTCCAAAAGAGTACAATAAAGGTTTGCTGCATTTTATGGCGAATGGGTTGGCTGTGCTTATTAGCCAAGTAATCATAAATATTTGGGCACGGGTTAAGCACAGAGCTTTGCAGCAAAGAAGTGAAGACAGACCACGTGGTGAGAGACAGTCCCTACCCTCAAGGAGCTTAGTGCCTGTTTGGAAAGTTGAGTTGCTCTCTCCTATTGCCATAGCCCAGTTTTGTTAGTACTACAGGGTCTATATGGTTCAGGTCAAACAACCACTGAAAATACCACCTGAAATTCCTCAGCTGAGACTATGGAATAACCTGTTTTTAAACATGTTTCTCAAACCTGATGTCTGTTGTTTGGATCTCAGAAGCAAACTTGAAATTTTGAAAAAACTGCAGTTTTCTGAAATGATGGCTTTAGCTCTCTGATCGGCAATGCTTAAACTTCTCTAACATTCTTTTCAGCTGAATTTCTCATCTCTTAAAGGGTATTTTTCAACTTAGGAAAGAAGGCTAATTTTGTTTAATAAAAGAAAAATAGAAGCACTAGATGGTACGCATTTATCTTGCTTTCAGTTGATGTTTCATTACAAATTTCCATTGCATCTGACACTCTTGCATTAACACATCTTTGGATACATCATTTTGGAATTAAGACAATAATTTGCCTGCAAACTTGACAAAAAAAATCAGTAATGCTGGAGATCCATCATACAGATATAATTTGCTACTGCTGTGATCATTTTCAGTAAAATGATCCAATTATACTCCACATAGCTTGTTATTAGTTTCCCTCCCTCAACCAGCTGGAAAAGGGAAAATAGTTTCATGTTATTAGCAAATGGCTAAAGTTTGCTTTGTGCAACTCAAAGTCTGATTCTGACAGTGAAATCTGAGGACATCAAGCCACAGACCCTGTAACCACTTTTTCTCTCAACAAATACATGTTAACTCCCTGAACTATGCAAGACATTGTGCTGAGTATGAAGAGGGGTAAGAGGAGTTAAACAGAAAGGAATAAGACAAGGGGTCCAGACTCAGTGCCTACAATTGCCAAGCTGCTGATATAAGTTGCTGAAGTGGGCACAGCACAGCATGGCAAACAAGGGACAGCATGCCCTTCCTACTCTGCTCTGGTCACCTATATCTTGGCACAAAGGTGAGACTGGTGTAGCTATGTCATCTAAATTATTTTTAAATTTTTCTTAATGTTTTTAATTTATTTTTGATAGAGAGGGACAGCATGAGCACGGGAGGGTCAGAGAGAGAGAGGGAGATACAGAATCTGAAGCAGGCTCCAGGCTCTGAGTTAGCTGTCAGCACAGAGCCTCACAAGGGGCTTGAACCCACAAACTGTAAGATCAGGACCTGAGCTGAAGCTGGACGCTTAACCGACTGAGCCACCCAGATGCCCCTAAATTTTTTAAAGAAGCCAAAAAATCAGACATTTGGTGAAATCTCCTGATCTGAAAAACTTATCTATTGACCTATGGGCCCATAGGACCCCCAAGTAGAGATCTCTGCCTTCAAGAAAAATCTGCTGAACACAGCTAATTTTGACATAGAGCAGAGTGACTTAGTGGTGTGATGGATGCATCTCCAAAATACTAGAGAAGCAGGGAGGAGTGGGGAGAGAGCACTCTAGATGTTGGTTTAAACAGAAGTCTTCTCTTGTGAAACATCTGTAAGCCCCAAGTACTTTTTCCTTTGACAACTCCATCCCAAGACATGGTAATCATATTAAAATGCATCCAGTTCTCAAATTAAATATAATATTTTGCTGCCAACTTTTTAAAAATATTATTCTGATTTTTTGTTTTTCATATTTTGAGGCTCATTAGTTTTTCCACCTTCACTGCAGGTCTCAAACATTGTCACAGGCTCCTGAAAACTTGTAGGACCTGATGGATAAAAATACTCCTGAAGTCAAGAATGGTATCAAAGATCTTGAAAGATGAGTGTATTTCCACCAGTAGTGATGGAGCTGAAGGGCCTTCCAGAAAGAGGAAACAATGGAAGGACATTCAGAAATAGTCCATAAAGGATAATGTATTAACCTTTGTCAGGGGCAGGTTAAAGAGAGGTCTAGAAAGATAAGAAGATGAATTTTAGAGACAGGATATGGATTTTAGACTTTTTTCTCCAGGCCATGAGGAGCTACCTGAGGTTTCTGAGAGAAGCCTGACCTGTTCAGAGTACTATAGATGGGACTGTCCTGGGAAGGCTTCAAGAAGATGTATCTAAAACTTGGCTGCAGACTGAAATTCAGATCAGAACTTGGGATAGAACCCAATGCTATTTGCATTGACTTTGCTCCCTGTTTTCCTTAATTCCTTCTTGCCTTTGCCTTTCAAGGCTTGTAACTTCCTATCCCTGCCATCATGTTCCTCTATAACATGCTCTACTCTTGTTTCCTGGTGTGAAGCAATCCTGGTGCTAGCTTTGCTCTGTCCAGCCTTCTCAGTCAACATTTTATTCATTATTAAATTTGCTTCTCCCAAAATACATTTTCATAGAATTCACACTATAGCTTCTTTTTCTAGAAAGGGGTTATTCTATAGATCTTTAATGCTGAAAGAGAAATTAGAAGTCAACCACTCTTTATTTCTTCAAGTTTAGAGTAAAAGAAACTAGATTAAATAGTAAAAGTGACTTGTGTAAGATCACCAGAATCAGAACCATAGTTGAGAAAAGAATCTGTGTCATCTGGTTGAAATAATATTGCTTCTCTGCACTTGGCCACCTCCTGTGGATATAGCCTGGAGATTGAACAGGCAACTATGCAATGAAATGAGCCTTCAGACCCTAAGAGACACACCACTATTCTCTGAATTAAGATTGCTGTCCTCTGAGACAATTTAAAAATACTTTTAGTAATGGTGCCCTTGGCTTTGTGACCAGGATAAGTTGTTTTAAGACCAATTAGACTGACCCATAAAATGCATTCTCCATGGATTCTCCAGGTAAGTCTCTGATTTACTTTCTTTTTCAACCTTTTTAAATAAGACTGAATGAAAGAAATGTTGGGGCTGATGATCCACCCTTCCTCTGATCCTCCAAGAGGAAATGTCTGACCTAGAAATAACCATTTTCCATTGGAAAAATTTGACATAATGATAAAATTATTGGGTAATTTTGACATATAATATTGTGTGTTACTTTGATACATTTATGTATTGTTATGGGATTGCCATTGTAACAATATCAGTCACATTAGGTAATTATAATACAGTACTGTCTATATTCATTATTCTGTGCCTGTTTACTACTCATTGCAAGTTTGTGCCCTTAAGCAACATCACTCTTATCCTCTCCATCCCTTGGCAACTACCATTTATTTTACTCTCTGTTTTTCTTCCTATGACTTTTTGAGTGCCACGTATAAGTGATATCATAAAGTACTTGCCTTTCTCTGTCTCACTTATCTCACTTAGCCTAAGGTGCTCAAGAGTCATCCATGTTGTCACAATTGGCAGGATATACCCTTTCTTATGGCTGAATCATATTCCAATGTATATGATCTTTTCTATCCTTTTATCCACTGAGGCCATTTAGGTAGAAATAACCAATTTTTTTTAAAGGCTGCTGTCCATCCTTGAAAAAAGTGATGTCAAACAGCCATGCGTTTCTTCAGTGCTCTAACTGCCTTCCCCCACCATTTTAACAGTGAGGGCTTCCCAAGTAACATGAAATTTTCATGAAAGCTTTGTTTGTCTTTAAAAAAGATTTAGTGCTGAAATTTTCCATGGCAGTCTGTTAATGTCAGTATAACTCATGGTGATATGTTATGTAGGGCAGGCAGTGGAAGTTAGCAAAATAGCCGTAAAGTCACCCTAAATGGATGTGTCTTGCTCACTTTTCTTGTCTTCAGATGGTTATGACAGTCCTTCCTGAAGATCTCCAAGAGGGGAGCTGCCACACTCTAACTCCATGGCCTCAAGCTAATGTTTTATCATTAGATTTCACGTAGCTGATTCTCCTATCAAAACTGCAACTCATGTGACATTTAATCTCTTCACTTCTCAGTTCAGTTCCTAAAACATGGAAATCACTACCCAACTTTTTCTCTTTCCTGTTCTCGCAGAAGACATTGTTTCTGTTGAGACCAACACTGAGGGCCCCGAGGGCAAAGCAGACTGGGTTGCAAGGAAGGTCTCCTTGGACTCAGGACCTCAGATTCTCACCCTTGGCTGCATTTCAGATAGGTCCTCTTGAAGAAATTAGTAACTTCCTTCTCTTATGCCTCTTTATTTCTTCAGGATACCAATGAACGTACTGCATGCAAAATGAGAGTACTTCCCTTGTTTGAATCTGTGCTTACAATTCCTAATTAAATAATAACTTGCACAGCACTCTGCTGCTCTAAGCCTGAGCAGCATTTCCATTACCTCTTCTCTGAAGTCAAAATTACAGGCCTGTCATTTCCTGGATTTTCTCATAAATGCAAGCATTAAATTATACCTACACTCACCCATTAGTAACTTCTCTTTGTAGTGGGTGTTTAAATGTGTTATAATGACTCTACTCTCTCTTCAACTTTCTGTTCCTCTCAGAATATTAATGAGTTCCACCTTGTTCTAGAGTTTTTGTCTACTTTGTCTTATAATTCCTTGATGTAACATGAATGTGATTTTATTAAAGCTCTTTTATTTCTTCTCTTTGGGAAGGGAAAAGAGAAACATCTTTCTTAGGCAGCTTCTTTGAAGGGTGAGAATCTAATAAAACCTTTTTAGGTTTCAAATTTTTCTTTGAGCAGAAGTGCAGACGGTTTGGGTCCAGTTGCAAAAAGACTGATTGAGTCTTTCTCTCAAAATAATTTTTTGCCATTTGATCACACTTTGATGACAACATTTATGTTCTGGATGCTTTATATGTATTGATTCTCTTCATCTTCACGTTAACATTACAATGTAAGTTCTCTTTTTGTTACCATTTACAGCTGTGGAAACTGAGACAACGAGGTCAACAACCTTTCTCAGGATCACAGAGCAAGTCTCACATGCAGATTGAACCCAAGTAGTCCAGCGCCAGAGTCCACATAATTATCAGGGTTTTTTGACTTACAAGTGACAGAAGCTCAACTCAAATTGGCTAGGCAAAAAAGGATGGTTTATTTCCTCATATGAATCAATCCTTGAAAATAGCAGGAAGAGAACTGCTCTCTGAGACAACAGAGACTGGGAAACCTGGCTGCCTTCAGGATTCTCTCTCTGATCTCTAGTATTTGCATAACTGCCTAAGGCTAGAGTCTTCTACAAGGCTGAAGTGAGCGCCAACCAAAGATTTCTTAGCTGACACCCTCCTACCTTCACAATGAAAAGAAGGCTCTTTCACCCAAGATACAATAAAAGAGAGAGAGAGAGAGAGAGAGAGAGAGAGAGAGAGAGAGAGAGAGAGAGGATACTAACTGGCCAACTTGGGTCCTATGACAAGGTCCTGGACCAATCACTGGCCAGGAAAGTGAGGAACTAGAATCATTTCAGCCTGGGCTAGGTTGCCCATTCTTGTAAAAGTTTTGAAGAAGACAATTATGTAATTATTTTGCAGTTATTGTGCAGCTACCAGAAGTAACTTCTGGCAAATCACATTTTAGAGTCATGGAATAAGAAAAACAAAACAATTGCCTAGAAGATGGGGTGTGGGAAGGAGGTGGCACAGCTTTGCCACTGGAGCGTTACTGCAAGCTGAACAGCAGCCCCCAAAGAAACATAAAAGTCAGAGAAATAAAAAGGGTAAGATAATTGCTCCTAAAACAGACGAAATGGATCTGCAGATCTGGCAACACCAGATTTGCAGGTCAGCAGTTAGCTAGAACTCAGGACAAGGTTCCCCTTTTTGGTAGGATGAGGATAGTCTACTTTGCCAAAGCTACCATCAGGCCTGCTTTGTTCATTTATGTTACCTGCCCAGCTCCTGGAGGCCACTGAGGTTAAGGCCTGTGGCTTAAGGCCTAAGGCCAAATAGCACGTTCCATCTTTGGGATGACCAACTAGAACATCCATTTCCTCCAGCATATTTGGCCAACAGTCCAAGAAGAAGGTTAATGCTTTGAAGGAGAAAGAGGCAAGGCAAAGGATCTGGCAGTTAAAAACTAGAGATTTCTTGACAGAATGGCTTATGGCATTTGACAGAATTTTTCAAGGCACAGAAAAACAAGCTTGACAGCATGTGTTTTAAGCAGAGATGTGTATATGGCACTTCCAAAGTCAATCATTGCCAGCCTTTGTGTGAGGTGGGAGTAGGGAGGGAGGAGGGCTTTTTCTCTCTCTTTTCTTCTTTGCACCCAGAGCCTCAATCTGCCCTCTATAGATGGTTGTATGAAATACACAAATTTATTTCTTTCTTGTTCACCCTAATTTCCAGGTCAATTTCTCTGCTCTGGCATTCCCTTTTTGAAAATGCCCACAGCTCCAGGAAAAGCCACGAGCCTCAGGGCATTGTACAACACTGAGCTTTCCAAGCTGTGGCCCTGGGGATTCTGTGCTGAGTAAGCCAGGAGGTGTTTTCCGGCCAGACGCTTGCCGAAAGCATTGTAGAACTTAGAAAAAGGATTTTGTTTTCCCTGATAGGCTGGGGCAGAGTAGGCTCTAATGGAAATACAGAATAAAGTTTTATGTTTCACATTCAGTCTTCATTCTTCTCTACATCCAGATCTGCAAAAATATAAAGTGACCCTGCTGGGGGTGGGAGCAACAATGATCCTGAGCTGGGAAGTGGAAAGTGAGTAGGAGGTGATCATTTAGAAAAAAGCATCATTCTCATTCTGGTCTAACAACAATGGACTTTTCTAGTCTCCTCTCACTGAATGTCCATGAGAGGATGAGCCTCTTGCTTCCTTCTATGAGATTATTGATGCCATTATCATATTTGGGGTGGAGAGCAAACTTGGCTGCCAGGGACTGTCTCCTTCTGCTGTCCCTTTTGGAATAAAACCCATCTTTGTGTAACAGATCCAGTTTTCCTGGCTGCTTTGCTACACCTCTGGGCACTATTGTCCTCCCGATAACTTCTGTAATCACACTGCTATGTTTCTAAATGATTTTGGTGTTCATTTGTATGTTTTCCTCTCATTCCACTGAGAGAGAAGAAACAGTTTATTACTCCCTATAGCATCTCTACAAAGTCTCCGCTTCTGTTTAGTATTAGACTTAGATCATTGTCCAACCCCCTATTTTGCTGAGTTTTTTAAAGACAAGAAATTCTGCCTTTATCAAATTTAGTTATTGGCCAGAAGTAAATAAGAATGTATTTTAACTCCTTTTCCCCCCCAAATTTATAACCTGTGCTCAAGATCATTCTTTACCTAACAAGTAATTATCTCCTGTACCAGATTTATCATTCATCTATCCATCTTTTCATCCAACCATCCACCAATCTATCCATCCATCCAGCTCCCCATTCATCCATCCATCCAACCATCCACCCATCCAATAATAATATTTATTCCGATAAGAAAAATAAGACAAAAAAATCTTTTTCATATATTTATTCATCCCAGTGACCATATGGAATTAGGTGCTTCACAAAACATAACTATTATGCATAAATTGGTTTTTAAAACAACAGAATAAACAATTTGACTAGGCAATTACTAAATGTACAACTAGACTTTTCTGGAAAATATTATTCCCAAATCCTTAAAAGTAATTTTTGGTTGTGAAAGTAAAGTATGGCTGTATTTCTCAAAAAGAGAAACAAAAGGATGTAAAAGAAAGAAAGAGAAGAGAAAAGAGAGATGTGAGAACATCACAGATGTCCCGTTGCTAAGGTCTCTGCTCTCCATGCCCAAACTTGGTCTCCTCACTTCCCCCTAAAGGCCACCATTGTTAAGATGAGATTTGTAGGCCCTTTTAGAGTTATTTATATAAATATACAATAGGATACAGTTTATATTAAAATACACACAAAAGAAAGCCACATATTTCTCCAAATAAAAATATATGTATGTACTGCCTGATTTTTTTTTATAGCAAGCAATTTCAAAGATGTCCCACAGTTTCAGTAGAAAGGTACTTGGGTCATTTATTCCTTGCTTTTTGGTAAACTTTGGAGGGCCCTTTAAACATCAAAGCTTTGGGTGGCGGCAATATCTGAGCTTGGACCAAAATGTTGGCATAAATTTGGAGAAAGGTAATTTGCCCACATCAATCCTAATTTAAGTCCGCCCACTCCTACAGAGGGCGCTGTTATCCACTCTCCCAGGACGTCTCCTCAGTAGGGGCTGGAGATGAGGAAAAACAGCCTATCCTCACCCTGATTTCCACTGGCTAGGCTTCTCCCAGAAATACACTTTCTCTTAGCTCACTCTCCCTGAAATGAGAGCAGAAAAATTGCCACCCAGGGAAAAATTACTTGAACAAGAGGGAGTCTTAAAGCATGGGACTGTCTCTATATCAAGCTGAAACCGGAGGTGGTGGAGGCATAAAAAGAGGGCCTTCCATCACAATGTTAAGCTTTCTGTCACTCTTACAAGAGTCTTTCTTCTCAGCTCTTCCCGCACACCATTAATTCATTGTAGATTCACTTTCTGCTTTGCTCTGGTAGTACTGATTGTAATAAATTAACTTGCCTTTTGAATAGGAGCTCGTTTTTCACTCCCTGCCCCAAGTTTATCTCCAGCTGTGCACCCCAACATGGATTAAGAAAGCAAGGGTATCACACTTCAACAATGGCATAACCATTTGTTAACATACAGAAAAATGTTCAAATTGGAAGGCTTTAAGCTTAATAAATATGTATCTGAGCTATAAATTAGGGGGATTTAAAGATAGACTGAGTCTATGTAAACATGAGTAACCATGTATGCTATACCCTAAGAATTTAATCTTAAATTTTTCATCTATGCAGCAGATTTTCTCAATGAACCCAGAGTCCTTTCCTTTAAGATGCTTTTTTTGAGAGTAATGATTCCATTTGGCTTAAAAAAAAAATCTGTGTTTATTCTAAAGATTTTAAGCAATGCCAAATCTACAAAGAAGAAAGTAAAAGAATTATACCAAATCTAAACCCTAGAACTAGATATAATTAAAATAATATGAATATTTTTAAAATTATATGATTATCATTCCAGATGCCTCTTTTTCTTTTGCATGTAAACTAATGGGAAGACAGATAAATCAAGTAAAATACATTTTTATGAAGTGAATGATAACTTACATGCTTTTTTAAAAATTTATTTTATTTTATTTAAATCCAAGTTAGTTAACATATAGTGTAATAATGACTTCAGGAATAGAATTTAGTGATTCATCACTTACATATAACACCCAGTGCTTAGCCCATCACCCATCCAGCCCATCCCCCCACCCAACACCCCGCCAGCAACCCTCAGTTTGTTCTTTGTATTTAAGAGTCACTTATGGTTTGCCTCCCTCTCTGTTTTTATATTATCTTTCCTTCCCTTCCCTTATATTCATCTTGTTTTTTAAATTCCACATATGCATGAAATCATATGGTATTTGTCTTTCTCTGACTGATTTATTTCGCTTAGCATAATACATTCTAGTTCCACTCATGTTATTGGAAATCGTTTCTTTTTGATTGCCAAGTATATATGTGTGTGTATGTATATATACACCGCATACTCTTTAACCATTCATTGTTGATGGACATTTGGGCTCTTTCCATACCTTGGCTACTGTTGACAGAGCTTCTATAAACATTGGGGTGCATGTACCCCTTTGAATTAGCATTTTTGTATCCTTTGGATAAATACCTAGTAGTGCAATTGCTGAGTCATAGTGTAGTTCTATTTTTAATTTTTTGAGGAACTTCCATACTGTTCTCCAGAGTGGCTGCACCAGTTTGCATTCCCACCAACAGGGCAAAAGGGTTTCCCTTTTTCTGTATCCTCACCAACATCCTTTGTTTCCTGAGCTGTCAATTTGAGCCATTCTGACAGGTGCAAGGTAATATCTCATTGTGGTTTTGATTTTTATTTCCCTGATAATGAGTCATGTTGAGCATCTTGTCATGTGTCTGTTAGCCATCTAGATGTCTTCTGTGGAAAAGTGTTTGTTCATGTCTTTTGCCCATTCCTTCACTGGATTGTTTGGTTTTTGGGTGTTGAATTTGGTAAGTTCTTTACAGATTTTGGATACTAATGCTTTATCCAATATGTAATTTGCAAATATTTTCTCCCATTCCATCAGTTGCCTTTTAGTTTTATTGATTGTTTCCTTTGATGTGCAGAAGCATTGTATCTTGATGAGGTCCCAATAGTTCATTTTTGTTTTTGTTTCCCTTGCCTCCAGAGACATGTATAGTAAGAAGTTGCTGCAGCCAAGGTCAAAGATTGTTGCCTGTTTTCTCCTCTAGGGTTTTGATGGTTTCCTGTCTTACATTTAGGTCTTTCATCCATATTATTTTTGTATGTGGTATAAGAAAAGTGGTCTAGGTTCATTCCTCTGTATGTCACTGTACAGTTTTCCCAACACCATTTGTTGAAGAGACTGTCTTTATTCCAATGAATATTCAAAGATTAGTTAGCCTTATATTTGTGGGTCCATTTCTGACTTCTCTATTCTGTTCCATTTATCTATGTGTCTGTTTTTTGTACCAGTACCATACTGTCTTGATGATTACAACTTTGTAACACAGCTTGAAGTCTGGAATTGTGATGCCTCCAGCTTTGGTTTTCTTTTGTAACATTACTTTGACTATTTGAGATCTTTTCTGGTTTCATACTAATTTCAGAATTGTTTGTTTATGGTCTGTGAAAAATGCTGATGTTATTTTGATAGGATTGCACTGAATGTGTAGATTGCTTTGGGTAGTATAGACATTTTAACAATATTTGTTCTCCCAATCCATGAGTATGAAATGTTTTTCCATTTGTTTGTGTCTTCTTCAATTTATTTCATAAGCTTTCTATACTGTTCAGCATACAGATATTTTACCTCACACATACTATTTCTTTTCCTTTAATTTTATTTAAATACAAGTTAGTTAACATAGAGTGTAATAATTGTTTCAGGAGTAGAATTTAGATTCATCACTTACATATAACACCCAGTGCTCATCCCAACAAGTGCCCTCCTTGTACTCGAATTTAGAGGAAAAAAATGACATGAAACTAAAAGAATTTATAAATTTCAAGTAAAAGTTACTGTACCTTCAGGAATATTAATTCCTAAAAGAGCCCCTTGGATTATAATAAAATGATAATTAAGACTTGAAAAATGCCCAAGTTTATTTTAGCTATCTATATCAAATTTTAGGTGTTGTTTATATGTATCAATTTCAAATAATATTTACTTACTCCATTCTATGGAATATATGGAAATCAGCACTGCCTCCCCCCCAACGTGTGTCAGTTTTTTTCCTTAATTTTCAAGGCTTGTGACATTTGTAGTCTATTCTATAATTATAATTCACAATTTATTTAGTTCTGGTTCATGTTTAAGTGACTCTATTGTTCAGAACCTGCCCCTTTCCATGGCTTCTCCACTCCTACTTCTTTATTTTGACTCCTCTTTTAATTGGCTGTATTTTGTTGGGTGTTCTTTTCAAGAAGACTCATGGTGTTGTTTTTCTGTGGTTCTTTTTTTTTATAGTAAATATTCTGCTACTATGTATTAAATACTGCATGGTTTGCCCAAGCTAAGATGAAACCACATCATAAATCAATAAGCATTTTGCATTTTCTTTCATTATCTACTCAAAGTCATGCCTATTGCACCTCTAAACATTTCATTAAATCCAATTACACAGCAAACACTCCCAAAATAAACTTAGATTGTATTGCAGTTTCACTTAACAGTATATAAAATGCTGTGTTGTGACAGGTATCAACTATCCATTAGAAACTGAATCAATTTTTCTTAAACACTACTAACTGCTTGCTTTTCTTGAAGCTAGATCATTCTGAAAATTTCCTGTTAGACCTATGAGTGCAAACATATGGTATCTGTGGTTCTTTTTGATGAGAATTACAGCCTACAACTGTTATAGACAAATAACATCTTATGGGAGTAGAACAGATTAGGAAGGTGTGTTATACCAAGACCCCAAAAACCTGACAGGGATCCTGACAGTAGCTTACTCAGCCTGTTGGGCCCCAGTGGTCCCAATGCAATAATGCTCAGAAGAAAAAGAAAAAGGAAGAAGAACTAGAGGAAGGGGAAAATGTTTTGGGGCAGGAGATTGGGAATGATTCTGTGGAGGCTGGATGAGAAAAAGGTACTCTGGTCCTTTTGGGGGCCAAGGAAAGGCTGCCCCTCGAAGGGGGAGCTCCATACTTGTTCCAGCACTTCCTAGGCTGCAGGTGAACCCCAAAGGAGGAGCACAAACACCCTCATGAAGTCACAGAGGCAGAAATGTGAGCAAAAACCAGCCTGCCAGGGAACGAAGGAGGAAATTCTGCCACCTGAAAGCCAAACGCTCTGAGGAATGAAGCAGAGTAAAACTAACCGACTAAATAAATCAGAGCAAACGCAAATTAAAAGGGGCAGTGAGGACAGGAGCGAATGAAAAGCTGGTGATCAGGCACAGCTGGTCTATTCAGAGCAAGCTTAATATCTCTCAATTACAGGACGAGCTCTGCTCTTCAAAAACATTTACACTCGTTTCCTCGTTCAGTTCACAGCAACACTGCAAAGCTGACAAGACTAGCCCCATTTTACAGACAAAGACACCAAGCTGGGACTTTGTGGGGCCGGGACTGGGTCCCTACATGCTAATCCAGATGGGGGTTCATATGTGACGCCTCTGATATACTCAAAAGACAAAGAGGATAAAACTGGAAGAGGTTTAGACAGCTTCCTCTGGATTTTCTTTTGGTTGTCTTTTGCAAGACGGACACTGGACCTGCTGTGTCATGGATGCCCATCAGCCTTGGCTGCCTGCCATCCATTCCTTCCTCAACGGCCCACCACTGACCCGTTGGGAAGCTACTTCCTTTCCTCCCCCTTGGGGTTCAGTCTTGGTGAAAAACAATTACAGACGATCACTTTTCACTATAAAACTAAGGGAGCCAAATCCACCTCAGAATAGCTAGATCAAGTGCTCTCTCTTCAGAACTTGAGACTTGAAAAAGTGCTGAAAGGAAAAGTAAAACAATTTCAAAGTAAGAAGCCCATGATGAGGCATTTATCATGACAATAGTGGAGGTAGCAGTGGCCTTGGCAACCATACTTGAGACGGAACAACTCTGACCTGTTATATCTTTCCCATTTGCTTTCTGTTTTATGCATCCCCGAATCCTAACCAATGCAAAGCGGTTAGCAAGACTTATCATCTTTTCAAAGCTCCAGTCCCCTACTGGAGTTAGGGTCATTGAGACCCTGGGTGGACAGTTAAGGAATTGGGAAGGGAGCAAAGAGGACTAGGTCTTTCTTAGGCCATGCAACTCCGGATGAGCAGACAGAGTAGAGCAGATGCCCAGCAGTCCGTGTCTAATTGGTGAGAAGCTTCTAGAGCCTCCATAATGGTGTACTCGTGGCCAAACAGAGGCACTTCTGGGACACTTTAGGACTGACATCTGCATTCAGCTGGAGGTGCCTGAGGGAAAAGACATAGGCTTTGTCCAGGAACATTCTGGAAATGCCTCTCCATCACCAAGCTTGTTTAAGGTGTCATTTGCTCCTGCAAATGATTCTCTGCCCCAGCAGAATGGCAGGCATCCTGTAGAAAGGCCATCCTCTGTTTCTCACTGCTTGCAGCAAAGATGCTTGAAAGAACTTTCCTGGGAAATGTCAGTGAGTCAGCTCGGAAGCACTCACCCCCAGACCTTCACCAGGGTAGCCTGTAAACATGCATTTTCCATTTTATGGCAGAGCTTTTATTCCAGAGTGCCCAGTGGAGTGGCCTGGCAAGCAAGCCTCTGTAAATCACACCTCAGAGCCCACTTCATGGACTCTTTCCTGCTGCCCAAGAAGTGAATGATTACTGCTTCCCTAATGCTGCAGGTTTCTGCTTCTCTCCTCTTTCCCTCTTCCTGCTGCACGGGAAAGGCAACGTAGGTCTCCTGGTGGGAGTCGGTGATAAACGAGAGAGTCAGTTTGGCAAAAAAACAAAGGGCTTCTATTTTACTTTATTCGTTCTCTCAGTCTTAAGAAGTCTGCTTGCAAAACAGAGATGAAAAACTGAGAGGGCTATAGTGATAGAAGACGCCAATCATTCTCTCCTGACTTTCCTCCTGTTGGCTCTCCAGCAGCACTCTGCCTGAGCTGCAGTAAGTGGGCCCGAGCTGCTAGACAAGAGGGTCACGTATGGGCCCTCTCTCGTCGGTCTCTCCCTCCTAGGATGGAAGATTCATGAGGGCAGACACTGTTTGCTCTAGTCACTGCCACCTCTCCCAGGCCTGGGAATGTGCTGGCACTGAGGGAGGGATGTGCTCAACAAATATGGTGGTTAGGACGTGTTGCTCACCAAATGACCCAATGTGGCAGAGGGTCTCTTTTTCTCTTTTTTGTAGTATCTGGAAAAAGTATATAATGTGAAGGGACCTTTGTGATGTATTCCAATAGCCACATTTGAGGATGAAGATGCCCAGAGAAATAAAAGAATTTGCCCCTGAGTCACACAGCTAATTAGTGGTAAGTATGGAACTCACATTGAAGACCCCAGACAATTCTGTACAGACTACAGAAGTCTCCCTAAATTATTAATTTTTCAGCCTATACTGGAAATATGTGATTTTTAAATTTAATTTTATGGTGGCAAGAACACTCAACATGAGATCTATACTCATAACAAATTTTTAAGTATAAATACAGAATTGCTAATGACAAATACAATGTTGTACAGCAGATCTCTAGAACTTCTTTATCTTTCTTAACTGAGATTTTGTACTTGTTGATTAGTAGCTTCCCATTTCCTTTTTCCCCCCAACCTTGGGAAACCACCATGCCACTCTGAATCTGTGGACTTAACTATTTGAGATGCTTCATGTAAGTGGAACCATGCTGTGTTGGTCCTTCTGTGATTGTCTTTCTTTCTCTCAGCATAATATCCTCAAGGTTCATGTCTGTCATTGTGTGTTGTAGAACTTCCCTCTTTTCTAAGGTTCCATGTTCTAACATTTCCACATTTTCTTATCCATCAATCCGCCGATAGCTATTGCTGCTGTTTCCACATCTCGACTACTGTGAATAATGCTGAAACGAACGTGGGAGTGCAGGTATCTCTTCAAGATCCTGATTTCAGTCGTTTTAGAATCCAGAAGCGGGATTGGCGGATCATAGGGTTAGAAAAAAAGATGGAAAAAAATATATGATATCATTTATGTGTCAGATCTTAAGAGAGATTCAATAAATATTTTTTGATGAATTGGTGCCAAAAGAATTACTTTGACACCTGAGATGAACTGAAGAAGAATGACAACAAGGTCAGAAGGCCACATCACCTGAGAGTCAGCTGAATCATCAGGAGTCTGGAGAAGGAAGGGCAATGGGGTGCAGAGCTGCTCTCTTCACATACATTTCTTTCCTCCCCCACAAACACTTAGCACAGAGTGGGCAGACCGTAAATATTTGTTGGGTGAGTCAATTAAGTGCTTTGCTTGGAGAAGAGGGAGCTGACATACTACATGCTGCTTCAGAAAGCTCATGCTTCAGAAAGCTCATGATGGCTAATGAGTAGAAAAGTTTTGAAGAGCTGGCTCTCTTCTGGGAAAGTGGGTGGCAACTGTCAGAGCTGAAGAAGAACAATGCTTCCCAAACTCTAGTTGTTGGTGAATCACCTGGAAGTCTTGTTAAAATGCAGATTCTGGTTCTTTAGGTCTGAGTTGCAGCCAAGATTCTGCATTGTCAGTGAGCTTCCAGGGGATGCCGGTGCTTGCTATCCCTGGACCACCCTTTGGACAGGAAGGATATAGATGAAACTCCTCAGACAGGTTGGTGTCAATAATCATTGTAGGTCACTTCCATCTCTAAGAGTCCCTGAGTGCTGAGTCTTCAACAAAAGAGACAAAGTTGAGAAATTTGGTAGGGTGTGATTTCCAGAAATAGAAATTAATCTTTCTATTTATGTAAATCCAGAGATCTCTGTGCTGGGAACTGTGATCAAAGAAAAGAGAGGTATTTGTCTTTGTATTTTCACACCAGAAGAGAAGCATTCCTGGTGGCTATGATTCTACTAAAACGCTCAGCGTATGTGTGCTGCATTTCACAACAAATCTGCTCAGTTTGATGCATTTAAAAGCCTGTCAAATGCTTTACAAGCAGAAAATACATAACTCATGCAGAACCTATAGACACTTAAAGCCCCTTGCTGTTACTCTTGGCAAAATGAGGTCTCTCGCCCTCCAAAACCCTCTCCATTAGGCGTGTTTTTGACATACCAGTTTTCCACCCAGGTCTCCACCTGGATGCTGCTCCCCTATTTGGCCCTGGAAAGCCTGAGGAAATTGCCCTTCTCTCTTGAGCTGACCACACTGGCCTTTCCTGAAACACAAAATAAAAAGCCTCACCAGAAATCCCTGGATTGACAACTTGTGGTTGATGCAGGGGGGCAGGTCCACAGGGAAGGAAAAAGAAGAGGGAATGATATTTGCAAGCACCTACTATGTGCAAGACAATGGACCAAACTCATTCCACACATTTTCCCACATGCTCATCATATACTATTACAATGCAGTAGAGGGTAAAGAGGTTTCCAGATACTCATGGGTTTGGGAGTGAGCACACATTTCCCAGACTGGTCCCCTGTCCCTCTACACACAGGTCCTGACTCTGATTATGTCCAGAGATCTCCCACTGCATCTGGAGAGCCAGGGCAGACACCAAAGCATGCCTGGATGGCAAAATCTAGTGCTGGTGGCTGTAGACTGTCATTGCTTCCCTCCAGTGCTGTCTGCTCCTGGGGGAGGGCTGCAGAGAGCAAAGGCGGATGTTCTGCCTGGATTCTGCCCTCACAAAAATCCTTTTCTGGGGCTTGAATTGCCAAACTGTAAGAGTGCTTAAGCCCAGACCAAAATCCTGTAGCATGAAGACCCCATTATTAATGCTTCCAATTTCAGGTCTATTTCCAATAAGGGAGGAATGGGTTTTTGTTTTGTTTTGTTTTGTTTTGTTTTGAGGCTCAATTGACAAGTAACAATGCAAGTACTTTGCAGACAATTGCTCACACTGACAAAAAATGTCCAAGATAAGAATAACAACAACAACAACAACAACAATAATAATAATAATAATAAAACAATGCCACCATGACCTTTTAGCAATATGGAGGATTCATCCTTCAGGAGGGATTCATTTTTCCAGCTTTCATGATTTCTAGTCATGAGAAATAAAGAAAGCATATACTCTACCCTTTAATTCACTGCTTCCCCCTTCCAGCTTCTGTTTCCTGGTAAATTAAATAAATACAATTTACAGGTTTTCCTGACTTTCCTTGCTCCTGTAAGCTGTCTTCAAAAGCCTATCAACTCTTCCCCTACCCCACTTAACGAATTTCTAACTTGGCTCTTCCAGAGGGCTTAAATAAATGCTATTGAACTAGAGGAAGGTATCCTGCACGTAGTAGGTGCCCAGTTAATGCCACGCAGGATTAAATTGAAGCACTGACAGCACCTTATCTTGCTGTTAGGCCTGTGGAGAACTACAGAATCTGGAGAGATGGGCTGATCACACCCTGCCTCCCAATCTAGTTTGCTCTTTTCCATATTCATCAGCCAGCTTATAATGGAAAATTCAGCTCCACTCTGTATCTTCAGAAGAGCTTTTCCTCTCTAGGTACTTTGCTGGATGAAGCACGGAGTCCAGCCCAACCTTCATCAGCCATTGCAGCCTGCACCTGTCAACACAAGGCCTGCAGATCAAATGTAGGGGACCTTCTAATGGGGCCGTCCTGGCAGGGCCACTCTGTAAGAAAGGAGTCACATACTTGCAAAGTGGGGGCAGAGGCCAAGCACACCACCCCAGTCACAAAAATATTCACGAACTGAAATAATCATTGCTTTGTCTCTTTTCTCTTTTTCTCTTTGTAAACAGCTCTCGGTTCTGGTTTCTACTCCCTGACCACAGCAGCCCCTAGTGGCAGCAAGCTGGAACACACAGGACTGCAAAAGGAGCCCAAGAAGAAGGCCTTTAGAATTTAGATTGTTCTAAATTCTAAATATGTCTCCAGACCTTAGTAGGGGCCTGAAATATCCTCACCCCATCCTCCCTGCTCACCTTCATTAATTTTATTTCTTAGGGCCTAGGTTAGTCCTAGGTTCACACTGACACTGTGTGGGGCCCCGGGGAGGGGGACAGGAGGCATCCGAGTCAACCAGCCCCTGGAGTAAGGGTGCAGAACTGCACATTGGTGAAAACGGGAAGTGACTAATCCATGTTCACTGGCCCAGTGCACCTTGTGGAGTGGGGGCCCAGCTCTGACTTGATTTTTGTCCAGCAGAATCAGATGTCCAAGAATGAGGGGTAGGCAGGCCTCACCCAGTGGCTCACAGTTTCTGCTTTTATCCTCATACCCACACAAGCAGCCACCACCAGCCAGGGCGAGAAGAGCATAATGGCACCCTTGAGAGAGGGCCTTGCCTTAGCAGCAGAAGGTCTTCTTTCTCCCCAGGGAATGACTTAACAAAACCTGAAACTCCTAGCTTGGATGACAGCTTAAACAACTTTTCTTAAGGAAAACCTAAATGCAAAAGCTTATTTAAAGCAGAATACAAGGGCATCCTTGGATGCCTAACCCCAGGTAATGAATTAATGAGAAGGCTATTTTCCTGGAAGGGAGGCTAACTAGTCAAAGCCCTCGGAAATTCCCTCTTCCTAAGATCAAAGGCCAGTGGGAAGCACCAGCCTCATCCCAGGCCTACTTTGGAAGGGGGAAATGGATTTGTGAACACCTACTGAGTCCTGAGACCCTGCTGGATGCTTCTTTCACTAGCCTTAGTTCACTTCAGACTCACACAGAGGAAACCAGCGTGTGAAGAATTCCTCAGGAGGGAATCCTGCCTTCAGTGGACTCTGCAAATGTTTGAATTGATTTAAATACAACTGAAACTGAGTTGGGTGATTTTTTAGAATTTATTATTGAAGTACAGTTGACATACAATGTTAGATTAGTTTCAAGTGTGCAACATAGTGATTCAATAATTCTATGCATTACTCATTGCTTACCATGGGAAGTGTGGTCACCACCTGTCACTGTGCAACATTATTACAATATTATTGACTATATTCCCTCTGTTGTACTTTTCAGCTCTGTGACATATTTATTTTGTATCTGGAAGTTTGTACCTCTGAGATGGGTGATTTTGACATTGATTAATAGACTCCAAGAAAATTAGCAGGGTCTTTGAATTAAACTCAAGAAAAAAAAAAAAGAAGAAAGACCAGCCTTTATAGTTCCTGCTTTAAATTTTAACGCTGTATACAGGGCAATTCTCCCAGGGCTTATTACAAAGACTCAGAAGATGTTAAACCCACAGGGAAAAGCCTAGAGCTCTGGATCTTGGAGGAAAAATGTGAGCTAGTCAGTAAAGGGACAGTAGATCATTTTAACTGTGTGTGATATTGGACTTGTGTGGCATACTTCCCAGCTGTCTGAAGGATGGATATCAGAGCAGACAGGCTGGGTTCTCAGAAGTTCATGTCCAAGCCATGATCAGGAGAGAAGACCTTCCTGAGGGACCCAGGCATTTTAAGAACCCCAGACTCCCCACCTATCACTCTAAATGTGAAAAATTGTGCCCTTCCCACATGGCCTTTCATTGCTCAGCATCTGTTCCTCTCAAGTCCCCAAACCTGAACTGTTTCCACCTCTTCAACCCACCCTTCCACACGCTGCATCCACTGACCTGGCTTTAGGGAAGCTCAGCATGTTGAGGGCCCTCTAACCATTCAGACCCAGGAGTCCCCTCTCCCTTTCCTGCAGGTGACAAGATTCTCTGAGTCATTCTCCTCATACAGCTCCAGAGACATGGCTCCTGCTCAGATGCTTTCTCCTCTGTCTCCCTCCTGTGCCTCAAGTTGACGCCCCTTAAGCATTGATGCTCTCTGTGGTTCGGTAGCAGACATCCAATCTTTCTTTGAACCCAGCATCCACTTCCCTTTTCATTCCACAAATTCTTATTAAGTATCTACCACCTAGTAGGCATTCTGCCAGCAATGGGCATACAGCAGTACGTTTAACAATGTTCCAGTTCTTATGGACTTAGGTTCTAGCCCAGGGGTTGGCAAACTTTTTTGTAAAGGACCAATATATCCTTTAAATTTAACAGCATATACAGGACAATTTCCCCCAAGGCTTATTACAAAGACTCAGAAGATATTAAACCCACAGAGAGAAGCTCAGAACTCTAGGTAGTGGAGGAAAATGTGAGCAAGTCTGTAAGGGGACAGGACATAGGACAGTATATATTCTAGGCTTTGCAGGACAGATGGTCTCAGTAGTAATGACGCAGCTCTGTTGCTGTAGCTCTAAAGCTGCCATAGACCATGAATAAACATGTGGTTGTGTCTGAGTTCCAAATAAACTTTATTTGTAACAATGGACTGTAGGAGGGAGGATTGGACCCATGGACTTCAGTTCTAGTGGATCAACAGCACCTCCAACTTTCCTTTGTGTAGACACACCTTTTCTACCCTCAGTTCATGTTGTTTCGGTGGCCCTGAGCCCACTCCTCAGGCCTGAGGGGGTCACGTGACCCAGACTCAGAGAAAGGCAGAGGGATTGTCTCAGGAATGGGCACAAGAGAAATGAGCTAATGAGAATCAGTCTCGGCTTCTTTGCTGGAGCTGCTGGGAAAGACATGCCTTTTCACTGTTGGTATTTCTAAGATACAGAGTAAAGCGTTGGGGCCATTTTTGCCCTAACACAGGAAGAACACATTTGAGAATGACGCCATCCAGAAGAGCAGAAGAGAGAACCCTCATGACACCCATGACATCTTCCAAGCTCCTGCATTAGACATGCAGCCATGTGTGAACCTCCTCCTGTAACTTCAGTAACTAGTGTTGATAAATTTCTCTCTTCTCCATTTTTTTTCCTTGAACCACTTGAGTTAGGGTTCTATCAGTTGTAATGAGAATCCTGACTGATATAAAACCCAAACCCACTCTTTAACACCCTTTCTGTGTATACTTTCCCTGGGAAATCTCATTCACCTCCATGAATTTCTGCTGTCGTCTCTAAGGAGATGACCCTCCTATCTTTATTTCAGGCCCTGCCTTTAGCACCGGGCCCATACTGCATACTGCGTGTTGGATTTTTCTGCTGAGATATCCTGCAAGTATAACATATTTAAAGCTTAACTCAATGGAAGGTGCACTTATCCTAACATCTTCCCCTGTGTTATGTAATGATACTAAAAATAATAACACCAACTGCATTACTACTCTGTGCAAGGCCCTGTGGTAGGCATTGTTACATATACATTATTTTTAATCTTCCCAGGTAACATGAAGGCAGATATTATACAGCCTCTATACAGATGAGGAAACTAAAACTCACAGTCTAAGCTCATTTGTTCAGTGAGTGACTGAGCCGCAGTTGAACTTCAGACCAGCTGTCCCAAAAAGTTTGAGCCTCTCCTACACCAGGCTGGCTGACTTCCTGGTTAGTAGCATACCACCCAATCAGTTGCCCAAGCCAGGGACTCTAATATCCCACTGGTCACTAGGACTATGTGACTCTTCTTCCAGAGCTGCCTCTCGAGTTTTCTCTCTATATATAGACTTTATCTTGGTCAAATTTCTCATTCCTGAGATAATACAGTAGGTATTCAGGTCCTTCTGTTCCACTCCAGTCCATATGACTCTTCATTACATTATTAATACAAACCCCAATGAAAAAAATTTTTTTAAATCTCTGTGTCTTGAACTCCCCTACTCAGAAATCAATAATTCCTCCATTACCCAAGCACCTTATCTTAAAGTCAAGGCCATTTTCTGTCCTTTCTCTTTTCAAAAACAACTTTATAGGGACTTCTGGGTGGCTTAGTCAGTTGAACATCTGACTCTTGGTTTCGGCTCAGGTCATGATTTCACAGTTCTCAAGTTCAAGCCCCTCATTGGGCTCTATGCTGACAATGCAGAGCCTGCTTGGGATTTTCTCTCCCCCACTACCCCCAAGTCTGCTTCTCTTGCATTCTCTCTCCCTGAAAAATAAATAAGCTTTTTAAAAAAGCAGCTTTATTGTGGTATAATTGATATATAAAAATGCACTATAGAATGTGTGCAATTTGATGAGTTTGGACATATGCATACTCACAACAAACCATCACCACAATCGAAGTAATAGATGTGCCCATCACTTCTAAATAGTTCCTTGTGCCTTTCTTGTGTGTATGGTAAAAATGTTTAACATGAGATCTATCTTAACATTTTTAAGTGCACAGACAGTATTGTTAACTGTTGGCGCTATGTTCAATTCATACAAAATGTCAGTTATGCATGATGAAGAAGTTCTAGAAATCTGTTGTGCAGCATAGTCAAGACCAACTTCAATCCGGCTGGTGACCTACCATTTTAATCTTCTCTTGTAGTAATTCACCACTTAATGTATTCTTGATCTAGCCACTGCTTCCAGAATTTAAGATGCTTAATCTCCTTTTCTAGGACTATTGGGCCACTTCAGCTTGGAATAATCCAACTGCTATCCGACTGTCCCTCTCAATTTCCAATTCTTCCACAAAGCTCTCACAAATTCTCAAAACCACTCTTCCCTCCACACCTTCCTAACTAGTTTGTCCCTTTGACTTGCTGTCTCATTTCATTAGTTAACACATTGTTATTTAATTGCATACATTCCCCTAACTAGGCCGTAAGTACCCAGAGGTTGGGTGTTCTGTTTTGTTTGTTTGTTTTATCTTTTTATAGTTCCCAACACATTTCTTCTCAACTCTAGTTGCACATTAGAGTCTCCAGTGATGTTTTTTAAAAAAAATACAGGGGTGCTGGGTGGCTCAGTCAGTTAAGCGTCCAACTCTTGATTTCAGCTCAGGTCACGACCTCATGGTTCACAAGTTCAAGCTCTGCATCAGGACTGCACTGTTAATGCAGAGCCCGTTTGGGATTCTCTCTAAATAAATAAATAAATAAATAAATAAATAAGTAAATAAACATTAAAGAAAATACAAATGCCAGGTCCCACAACTAGAAATTTAGATTTAATTGGTCTGATGTGAGGCCAGGGCCCAGGTGATTCTAATATGCAGCCAAGCTGGGGAACTAGTGGTCCCGCACATCACTGATACTAGGAAAATGCTTGATGGATATTTGATTAATTGGCCTGAGTCTAGATGTGGACCTAAATTTCATAATTTCCCCAAGTTTATTTGGCTGCTGTAATAATCAACTTAATAAGTACCGTTTGGGGTGAGGATGATAGTGTCATTGATGGGGACAATGATGATAGTGACGATGACACAAATCTGAAACATATTCCCCGTTACGTTCTACTTGCAGCACCAGGCAAACAGCTCCCCAACAAGAAACCAGGTCAGCTTCAGTTCAATCTCTGAAAATTCTTTTCTCCCCAATAGGTACCTTGTTCCTTCTCAGACGCTCCATTCATGGGCTCTTTGCAAGACAACAGGTTTCCCACATCAGTGGAGCAGACTCTCTGGGAATAACCCAGTTCCTCCTCCTCCCCAAGGCCACAGTTTATAAAAAGCTTAGTTAATTTGTCATTCTGAGGAACTTTGGGACACAACAAAGTTCTTTTCTTAATGAGGCCTGGTTCCCAGGGAATGGGTAGGGGCACAGCCTTTCTGTGTACGGCCTGAAACACTCTTGGAAGAAAAGGAATTTGCGTCAATGGCTGTCACCAGTTGTTTAGAGACATTTGATAATGAGGCTGGTGTCATGGCTCCACCCTCTCGTAATGAGATTTGTTCCCTCTGTGAGTGGACACTACCCTGACCTCACTCAGCATCTTGCAAATGCCCTCAGACATTCCTACAGACGGTAAGAGAGTGTGGAGGATGGCTGGTTACTGCTGGATTGGACAGAGTGCAAGAGTCCCCTCAATTACAGCCTAAGCATCAGGACCTAGGGGCTGTTCCTGCCATTTTATGGCAGAGTTGATAAGGGACTTATCTTGATTAGAAGTCAAATGAGAGCTAAGATGCAAAAATCAGACATGTTTTTATTTCTTCTTTAGCCCAACTTCCATTAAAGCCAAAAGAAACCAAGACAGGTCTGAGAAGATCACAAACAGATTCTTGGGCAGTGCTTATTTTGGGGGACCATGTGGAGAATATGTCAAAGCGTCAGAGTAGGGGTCAGGAGTATAAGCTCTGGATTCAGACTGCCTGGGTTCAAACCCCACACTGACCTTTCATGTTAGCCTTCAATTTCCACTCTGTAAAATAGGATCATAATAATAAATAATAGTAAGTATACCAGAATGTTCTGGGTCAGGGCAGAGGGAATTAATTGTGGGAACTATCGCATCAAGGGACCTCTATGACTGTTATGTGATACAAATGTTGACCCACATCCTTGTTCCTGTAGCCTGGCTTGTTTGGCACACTCCTCAATAAGGAGAATCATCTTCGCATCTCATTGGCCATTGGAGGGTAACAGGGACTTTTTTGTCCCCCACTCACTGCACAGACCACTATAGTAATGAGGATCCAGTCAGAAAAGCAAGTCAGTCCAGGTCTTCCGAAGCAGAAGCAATTTGATAAGGGGAAACTGTAACAGATAATGCCAGAACCAAGATGCCAAGCAGAAGACGGTATGGTGAGCCAGAAATTAGCAACAGTGGCAAGTCACCATCACCTGAGGGCTGGAAGGACACTGCGAAGAAATGGGTCCACAGAGTCCAGAAGCCGGGCCTCCTGGCAGGAGCTAAAACCTTGACAGGAGCTGCTGGGAAGTATCTGGGAAGGACTTCCTGGTGGAAGCTGAAACAGTGGAGGAGGCCCAGCCACTTCCAGAGACACCAAAGTAAGCAGAGTGAGATGGGAAGAAATACCCTGGCTTTTCTTCTCTCACCCCAGCAAGGGAGTCTGGGAAATGTAGTTTCCAATGACACCAAGTGGGATAGAGAATGCAGGAAGTGGATCTGGGAGCAAACAGGTAGTTGACAAGCATGGCCTCCTTCTCCACGTCCTAATGCACTTGTTTCCCCTGGAACCAGCACAGAACTTTTTTCATTGGGTAAATTAAAATATAGAAGGACATCTCCTACCTGGGAAGTGTCAGAAGCACTGGGTAAACTAAATTAGAAGGGTTCTGGAAACACACTGCATACCGAGAACTGCTCTGTTAGAATACAGAATACTGCAGAGAGCAGAAAGGCAATTGCTCTTGGGATTTGGGGAATTAGATTTCCTTGTTTTCTTTAATTTTTTTTCTGACAAGTTCCTTAGCTCTTTTTTATTATTAATCTGGGATTTTTCTTTCATGTTCTCCATACATTTTTGGAAGATTAATTTAAACCAAATCTGTACGTTCCCAAGGGGCTAATCCATTTTTTATGACTCTTTGAACAAAGGACAACTATTATTTCTTATCAACAGAAAAGCACATCTTTCTGAGTGAAGAGTGCAAAAAGTTCCCCGCCTCCTCATCAATCTGGAGGCTTGAGAGGTGGTTAAGGATCTCAGCCCCGGCTGGGTTACTTGTGGTACTTCTACCATGGTGGTAAGGGAAGAGAGATAATGGCCTTTGCCACCGCAGGCCATGACTTCAGGACCTCAGGCCATTACCCTTCCTGGCCCTCCTCCCACGCTAGTTCTGTGAAAAGGGCAGATTTCTCCTCAGACAGTGGGTGTATGTGTAATGGAGAGCAGAAGTGAGTCTTCCATCTTTTGTCTGAAGTTCAGAAGTTAGAGCCTTCCGGTAAAAACCAGATCATGGCTGAGGCTACACAAAAGACACTGAGTGACACAGCTAATGCGAGAGATGCCAAAGTAAGCAAAGACACAGGGGAGAATTGCCCTGGCTTTTTTTTTTTTCTTTTCTTTTCTTGTCCTCCATTACTGGAGGAAGAATCAAAATGAAGACTTTAAAACAACACAAACTCAAAAGCCTGAATGTCTGGCCTTCTAACAAATATCCCCACACTTGAGATCCCTTCTTCCCCACCACACACACACACAGAATTCTTATGTTAGACTACGTCCAACACTGGGAAGTTCACTGTCCATCCATCCCTTTGGTGGCTGATCCAACCACTACCCTTTTACATTTCGCTGAGCCAAATCTGTCCCCTGGCTTCCAAAACAGAAGAGCTTCCAAAGATGTAAGGGAACATGAAAGAAAAATCCAAGATCAGTAATAAAAAAGAACGGAGGCACTCGTCAGAAAAAAAGAAAAAGTCCTACTTCTGCCTCTCCTGCATCTTCTTTTCCCCTGGTTGAAAAGCTGATTATGCTCATGAGAGAGGCACCACAGTCAGCTCTGGTTTTATATGTCTGCCTGCTAAGTGTTTGCACTGGGTTTATCCAAAACTTGTCACAGTGTCTGAATTGATGATCTTTGGCAGACACCATCAGCATCTGCCCATCCCCTTCCTTCTCCCTCCTCCAGTGCACATCAGCGCTACTTCCACAGTCGGCACATACACATCTGTTCATGAGGGCCTTGTTTCATCCTTGCAGCCCACTTTCCTCATCCAGAGCTAGTAAGAAATGCCAAGGAGTGAACACTCCCAAGAAGGAGCCCTCAAACAAACAGGGATGAAGGTGGTGTGAAGCCACCTCACTATCCCATACCACCCTGGGGTGAGATGACAGGTCCGAGTTCTGTCTGGCTGCAAAGGTCCCCAGAGGAATTAAGCTTCAGTTCACAGCGGTAGTGGCCCTCTAACTCACCCTTACTGACGGCTTTTCCTTTCCTGTCTCACTTCCCCTGTTCTGAGTGTTCCAGTAGTCAGGAATCTTTACCTCAGTAAATGTTCTTGGGGAGCTCAAACTAAGACACAGTCAGCTTGCGCTGTAAATGTCCATAGTCTGAAGCCTTTCTCAAATGGATTTAATTGAGGAACCCTTTCCTCACAGTTTATCTTAGAGACCAGGGTTCCAGAAAACACTCTTTGGGAAGCCGTGTTCTAATTCCTGGGCAGCACACACACCTGTCACAGTGTTGTTGAAAGGAGAGAATTGGGATAAAAGCATGAGGCAGGAAAGATGCTGGCTAAGAAATAACGTTTGGCCACATAGAAACACCTGAGATTAGGACTCCTCAGAGACAGAGCCCTCTCAAAGGTCCAGTCTGCTGGAAAGTGGTCATTAAACAGGTTCATCTGTTGTCACAGGACCTTCTTTGAATTCCTGTTCTCACACTTCAAGTGCAATGTGGGGATAAGGCTAATACCTAGAAAATTCATGCTTCATGAAAAATTATATTTTCACTGTCTTTGAGGGAACTAACCCTCCACTTCTATCTGTAAGGAAATGGTACCAATCTCCTCCCGCTGTGAGACGAAGAGGCAGAGACACCCCAGGATTGGGCAATTATGTCAAGAAATTCAATGTTTGAGATGAATGGAAAATGGCTGGGGAGTTTTTTTCAACAACCTGGCTTGAGCAGGATTGATTCCAGGACTGAGAAGCATTCAAGCAATGCGGTGCCTGCAGTGTTATAAAATAGGATCATTTTATAGTTGGAAAATCTAAGGTATGCCCTACCATCAAAGCACAGGCATTGAATAATGTTGGTTGAGAATGTGGAAGCAACGAGGGGGGAAATCAACCATGAAATGCTGGGTCAAGCCTACATCTAGAGTCTGGACCATCACAGAGGCAGAGGGAGACATCCTCTAAATTTTAGCATGAACTAGAAGATTTAATTTTGCCGTAGCAGTACTGGAATGTTCTCTTTGGGACGTTTCAGAGTACTCTCCTAGGAAATCTCCACGGTGTTTCACAGCAGACTCAGGAATCTTTCTGAGCCCGCACACAGATCCTTAGGCCTCCACCAAGCATTGTTTCACATTTGGCATTTGGCGGTCCGTTATATATGTGATGGGATATAACATTTAAAAGATGAATGTTTCCAATCTTCCCTGACCTCCTACCTACTAATGAGCCTTCTGGCTGAGTCTGCTCTCCATTCTCTGAGAAGGGCACCTCTCAGCAGGCCAGCTCTTTAGACTCAGTAGTGCAGAATCTGGAGAAAGGGAGAAGAAAGGAAATACAAGAGGTCTAGGGGAGGCAGGACTGAGAGACTGAAGATTTTCAGAGTGGTTTGGAAAATAATAAGTTTGGAGTGCTAAAGCACACAAGCAAAGAGGATGAGAGGAAAAAAAAAGAAATGTGTTAATGGTCAACAATGCCCTCCTTTACATCTGAAAAATATAAATCAAGAATAGGAATACTTGCTTTGAGATTATTCTTATTTTAATTTTGGGTGGGGGGAGAGAGAGGGAGCCTAAGCAGGGGATGAAAGGCAGAAAGAGAGAGAAAAAAATTTAAGCAGGCTACATGCTCAGAGCAGAGCCTGATGTGGGGCTCGATCCCATGACCCTGGGACCATGACCTGAGATGAAATCAAGAGTCAGACGCCCAACCAACTGAGCCATGCAGGTGTCCCTCAAATTATTCTTGATTGTGGTTTCTCCTGACCTCTAACTTACCCTGGGACAGGGTTTTGTGTGTCATGGCTTAAAGCACTACATAGATATAAATCCAGATAGTGAGTCTACAAATAAATCCATCTACCCACGGAAGTTAGGGCTAAAGACCAATAAAAATGGACACTGGGACCTCCAGCCTAGTTTACAGCTAAGTGTCTTGGATCTTCTTTCTCCTCCCAACTTGTTCATCTAACCTTTTACTGTTTAGTCTTTTCTTGACTTTTTTCAATAATTCTTCCATTTTTGGCCCTGCATTTCATCCTTGAACTTGAGCACAGAAGTTGACTTCCCTGGTATTGATTATTGCTGTCCATAGAAAACAACTTTTTTCCCCTCCTGGCTCTCTCCTATCCTAAGCCTCCAGCATGAGCAGCAGCTCAGCCTGGCTCTAGTCCCTGGACCACGATGATGCCTGATGTTACCTGGGTTTGCTCTGCACCCCCAGGGGTCAATTGATAGGGTAGAAAACGTCTATTTCCCCAGCAGACTATAACTACTCAAGAACTCAGATAGGTCCCATCTATCATGGTGTCCTCTCCACTCCTGTCCCTGCACCTCATCCAGAGCAAGGGCTTATCAAATATCTGTTGATTTCCAGATGCAGGATCTTTAGATCTCAGCCTGCCAGTAACAACTGTGACACTTGGAATTTACCATTGAGATGCATACATGTGTTAACAGAAATTCCAGAAAGCCAGAGAGGCTCCTGGAGAGATTAGAAAGCATATGAAAGAGAGATGCTATTTCCTGGTCAACAGTCAATGCACACTAATGACTGAACAAAGTCTAAAGCTCATACCTCCATGACATCACCTTCCTGAATTGCTGCCCCCACCTTTTGCCTTGAAAGGTCAGCCCCTTCCTGGCCCAGCTGATTTTTCCCAGCTGGACCACACTTTCTCCAGGTCCCTAGACTCCTGCCTTGTGCAGCCCTTCCCCTCCAATCTCTTCCTCCTCATTACACCTGGACTTGGAGCCAGAGAGAAGCCAGATTTCCTTAGGCCTGTGATGAAATCTTGAGTTGTTTCTAATTAGATTGTTACTTTTGCTATTTTTATTTACTTTTAAAAAAAAAACCTTTTTTTGAATATTATGAGTAAGCCCTCTGCCGGAACTCGAGGAATACAGTAATAGACCCTGACATCAAGGTTCCAACACACTGGGGAAGACAGGTGGTGGAGAATCACAAAATGCTGTTTTGATGGGGCTGGAGTGTTATTGAAGCAGAGAGAAGGGCTACACAACCTAGCCTCGGATTGAAGTTCTGTGTGTGGTGGTGGGTGATGAAGGAGGGGTAGCAGAGGTGAGAAAGAGAGGGAGCGGAGGTGAGAAAGGCTGTCAAGAAGGAGCAATACCTGAAAGGATTTTAAAGGATACATAGCAGGTAAGTTGGTCCAACAGAGAAGTAAAAGGAACGTGTTTTAATCTTTCTGAAGTCTATGATTTGAGTGCTCTATCAGCCTTCTTTACCTGATACATCCAGATACCTCCTCCAAAGCCCAGATTAGACACTACCTCTATAGGGTCTTCCTGAACCCCTGACCCCCACCTCAGCTTCTGGGACTCCACACTTTGGTTTCCTCATGGTACTTCTGTTTTTTTTGTGTTTTGTGTGTGTGTGTGTGTGTGTGTGTGTGTGTGTAATGTTTTATTTATTTGTTTTTTTAATAATAGTTTATTGTCAAATTAGTTTCCATATAACACCCAGTGCTCTTCCCCACAAGTGCCCCCCTTCCATGACCATCACCCCATTCCCTCCTCCCCCTCCCCCTTCAGCCCTCAGTTCATTTTCAGTATTCAATAGTCTCTCATGGTTTGCGTCCCTCTCTCTCCCCAACTCTCTTTCCCCCTTCCCCTCCCCGTGGTCCTCCATTAGGTTTCTTCTGTTCTCCTGTTAGACCTATGAGTGCAAACATATGGTATCTGTCCTTCTCCACCTAACTTATTTCACTTAGCATGACACCCTCAAGGTCCATTAACTTTGCTACAAATGGTCAGATTTCATTCTTTCTCATTGCCATATAGTACTCCATTGTGTATATATACCACATCTTCTTTATCCATTCATCAGGTGATGGACATTTGGGCTCTTTCCGTGACTTGGCTATTGTAGAAAGTGCTGCTATGAACATTGGGGTACATGTGCTCTTATATATCCGCATTTCTGTATCCCTTGGGTAGATCCTCAGCAGTGCTATTGCTGGGTCATAAGGGAGTTTTTTGAGGAACCTCCATACTGTTTTCCAGAGTGGCTGCACCAGTTTACATTCCCACCAACAGTGTAGGAGGGTGTCTGTCTCTCCACACCCTCGCCAGCATCTATAGTCTCTTGTTTGTTCATTTTAGCTACTCTGACCAGTGTGAGGTGGTATCTCAGTGTGTTTTTGATTTGTATTTCCCTGATGATGAGTGATGCTGAGCACCGTTTCATATGCCTGTTGGCCATCTGGATGTCCTCTTTGGAGAAGTGTCTATTCATGTCTTCTGCCCATTCTTCACTGGATTATTCATTTTTCGGGTATGGCGTTTAGTGATTTCCTTGTAGATTTTGGACACTAGCCCTTTATCTGATATACCATTTGCCACTATTTTTTCCCATTCTGTCCTTTGCCTATTAGTTTCTTTTTTATTGTTTCCTTTGCAGTGCAGAAGCTTTTTATCTTGATGAGGTCCCAAGAGTTCATTTTTGTTCTTGATTCCCTTGCCTCTGGGGATGTGACCTCATGGTACTTTTGAACCCAATGCAGTAAAACTTCTCTCACTACATTATAAATATGTGCCCATAACTTTGTCTCCCCAGACATATGGAAAAACCCTGGGTCTTACTCATCTCAGTAGCCCCAGGGCCTACCACAATGCCTGGAACTTAGTAAGTACTCAATGAATGCTTGTCAAATTGAAAGAATAGGATTTTAAGACAGGTTACTGATGTCACAGTGTTTTGGCAAGTATCAATTTGGATGGTGGTTGGGGCCCAGTAGGTAGTGTACTAGTCAGAGTATGCTAGGCCATGGTACTATAACAGAATCTCAAGCCAACCAAAGTTTATCTTTTACTTAACATTGCAGAAATTTATTTCTCACTAATACCACCCGATCTATTCAGGTCAGCCTGTGGTAGGAAAGGAAGAGAAAAGAGAAATTCTTCTTCACATACTTACTCAGGGACCCAGGATGGTGGAGTCTTCACCATCTGGAATGCCATCTTTAATGTGGCAAAAACAGTGAAAGAGATATCTAGAGGGTTTTTGCACTTGCTCTTCCGTGTATCAGTTTATGTTGACATGTGTCACTGCCATTTAAGCCTGTTAACCAAAATTGTTAGAAAATTGCAAAAACCTCTCCCAGGTAGCAAGGGGGATAGGAATGGAATGAGTAGAAAGGCAAGATGGAATGTTTGATGAGCCTACGGACTGCTATAGGTAGAAACTAAAATCCCCACTATCTGTTTTTCTTCACCAGATGAAGCAAATAAGCACCATTAGGGGAAAGTCACCAACCCACACTGCCCAACCCAAGATTCTATTGTCTTGTCCAATTAATTCACAGGAAATTGTGAGGCCTGAGGCCTTGGGAAATGCTCATGTTATATCCATCGTTCCCTGGAAATGCTAACCAATGCTCAGATCTGACTAGTCCCTGACCTTCTTCAGTACAGTCACCATCCCTATTAGAAGTGCTCCATCCTGATGCAGGTGCCAGAGGCTCAATGAGCAGTGCTTCTCTGTTAACTGCATCCATCAATGTCCAGTGGAACTCTGCCCCCATGGACTCCACTTTGCATACAATTGCAGATGTACTTTTGTGGAGTCATGCTCTTTACTTTCTTGATTTTCAAATTTTCCTCTGCTCATCCTCATTCTCCTCTCTGGTGCCAATACCTTGAATGCTGCCATGTTTTCATGTTTCAGCTTAACAGACAGTCCATCTCTTGAGTTGCTGTCACTAAAGGCTTCAAATAAATAACTTATGGTAATCATCTTCAAATTTTTCCCACCACTCTCTGAGACTCCTACACTACCTTCTACTGTCCTCTGCATCTTATTTCTGTTCCTAGCTTAGACTCATTTATGAAAGTCTTTTGAATATGTTTTCTATTAATACAATGCATTGGGTCTCTTAATACAATGCACTTATATGCCATTGCCTTCATTAATTCTACTTGTGCTGCCAACTTTGACTTAGGAAAAACCCATCAATCCGCACATGTTAGCTTTTTGGAAGGGAAAGGGAAGAGGCTAGACTAGCAGTGGGAGTTTGCTTTGTCTCTGCTAATCTGCCTTCTTCATTATCTCTCAAGTGCAGTTGATAGTTTTAATTTGTGTGGGCTTTTCTTTCTGACTGTGGACTCCCCTTGGCTGTTCCCCTCATGTCTTCTCTGTGCTCTGATAGCCTACAGGGCCTGCTGGCTGTGGCTGCTCCACTCCCACCCTCCTCCTGCTTGGCTCTCCAAGACCAGACACTCTGTGGGGAAGAAAAAGACCAGAGTCTCATAGCAGCCATGTTACACAGGAGCTCTGACTATCCCTAAACGATGTTGGTCCCATCATCATGTACTTACCTCCCCCCTCAAATTATTTTCCCCTAAAAATTGAGAGAAACTTGGAAGTCTCTTGGACACAAGGACACTTCCTGAGGAAAATAAAGCCATTTGGGTTTGAGCTGAAATATCGAGTAGCTTATAGGAGGGACTAGGACTAGCACAGACCCTCTGCTCCTTCTGAATTTAGAGGAAGGACTTTCTGGGTAGGGGATGGGGGGGTTGGGTAGAAAGGAGTATTTCTGAGAGGATGAGTTGGTGCAGTGTTTGTATGTGTGAGAGAGACACACAGAGAGATGCAGAGACAAAGACACACAGAGAGAGAGAGAGAGAGAGAGAGAGAGAGAGAGAGAATCACACACTCTCCAAGGAACAGAGTATAATACCAGAACTGGGAGATTGAAAGTCCAGACCCTAATTTGGATTTAGGCAAACCTCTTTCTCCTTTGAGCCTCTGTCTCCCCTCCATTAGACAAGCAGTCAGAACTGGGTGTCCTTAGTAGTATCTGCCAACCCTGAGTTTCTGGGATTTTGTGAATGAACTCTGAATTAAGACTCATAGTTTGACCTTCAGCAATTTGTCTTGACTTTTTATGCTTTGTAGAAAAAAAAATTTCGAGGGGTGCTTGAGTGGCCCAGTCAGTTGAACGTTGGCTCTTGATTTTGACTCAGATCATGAGCCCAGGGTCATGGGATTGAGCCCCACATCTAAAATAATAAAATAATAATAATAATAATTCTAAATGAGGGATAATAATTCTAATTCAGGAAACTGTTGTGATAATAAAAATAGATTAAAGATGTAAAATCATTTTAAAAACTTAATGGTACTTTTAAAAATGCAAGATTCTTGGGCAAGTAACTAAGCCTACCTGTGACTCAGCACATTGTGGATAACAAGCATATGTGTTCATAGCGCTCATATGAGAAGTAAATGAGGTCATCAGGCAAAACTCATGAAACAGTGTCTGGGACATGGAAAGTACTAAATAAGTGTCTTATTATTTATGTGTTTCAAGATGCTTGTAGGACAGAGTAGCAGAAGGACCTCCCTGGGTGGAGGCCATGATTCAGGGACTGATTTGCAGGAGGAGGTGTGTGCATGGGAGGCCTGGGTCTGGAAGAGCATCTAGTTCCCAGCCTTGCCCCATAGGCTAGGTGGGGCCTTCTGGTGAGGGCCTTATTCCCATTTAGGGCACAACACAGCATGGCTCTGACACCAGAGGTGGGGGGCATTTGGGTACTCTGGGGGTTAGGAAGCTCTGGGGTCAGCATCCCAGGAAGACCATCAGTGGCAAGTCCACCAACAGGGACTATGCTACCTCACAGGAGATGAGAAATGCTCAGGGCACATGGTAACATCTTCCCCATGTGTCAGCTCTGCTTTTTTTCTGTGTGGGCTTCATTCTCAGGCAGCACTCTCCTTATAATATCAAAAATGGCATCTGGAAGCTTGAAGCTAAATAGATCTGTTGTCCAAGAAACAGAACTCCTCATTTTCCATTTAGTTCCAGGGTTTGATCTTGACTAGCCCGGCATGGGTCATGTGCCCACTCCAAACCTCTCAGAGTACCATGGAGATGTGATTCATATCACCCTGCCCTGGGTTCCAGCCTCACTCTAGAGGCAATTTGGGGTGTCAGCCTCATCTGAACTGCCTAGGTCCTGGGCTAAGAGTAGAGTGGGTGGTGGTCTCCCAGAAGTCCTGGAGACTGGAAATGATGGATTTGCTTCTAGGCTTTTCTGGTTTTGCTCATGAGTGGCTCCAGTAGCCCAAGGCAGTCCTGAGAAGAAGAGTTAAATGTATATACCAAAAGCATGCTCAAACAAGCAGCAAGAGGGACCTGGGTGGAGTACTTACAGCATTTCCCAGAACCCCAGAGTCCAGCCTTGTTTCTCTGTACCACAAGCCCCTGTCCTCAGTTTTTCAATTCAGAGGTTGACACTTGGCTCTAAAATCCCCACGTCAGAGAAAACTGAGGAATTTGATTAGTGTTGTAGCGCCATTCTGACCACTTCCCAAAGAATCCTTTAGGTTGCCAAGCCAAATGTGCTCTCTGCACAGAGTGGCCTCATCATTTCCTAAATGATCCTGCCATGCCGATGACCTCTGATTTACCAATTGCAGAAGCAAAGAGGCACACAGTTGAAATGGATGCAGCAGAAGGAACTTGGCTTTCCTGTCTCTTTCACTGTGTGCCCGGAAGAGAGCATCCTGCTGATGGGGACAGGGTACATGTGACCAACTGGCAAATATGACCCTTGTGTGCCACTGGCAATTTCTTCTCGAGTTGCCCATCCTTCTCTGGGGAATGGAGTGATGTGTCAGAACCAACCCATTTCTGTCCCTCATGGCTTATTGGCTCTGTTGCATTGGGATTGTGGAAGTCCTGCCTTTCCTTGGCCAGACTCCCATGATTGCTAATGGCCTCTTCCCAGTGCTGCTCTAATTGTTTCTACAACAAACTGTTCTCCCATCACCAATTGTATCCAAGCCATTGGTGGTCTCCAACTGTGTTTGGAGATGCAGACAGTGAAGTACCTGACAGTTTTCCAAACAGTTGTCAGCCCTAGTTAGACAGTTGCCTACTATCTCCTTCAATCAGGCTTATTCTTATCGCTAGGTCTCTGAGTGATTTCCCCAACCAGGAACACTGTCCCCAGTCCCCATCACCTTCACAGCCCCAACTTGTCCTACAAGGGCCATTGGTGGTTTCCAAAATCATCTCCATTTCTGCCAACCTTCATTCACCTCTCACTTGTTTAGATGGAAGGATGGATCAAAAGAGTAAAGAATCAGGTAAATGAATGAGTGAATGAATTAAAGGATGAATGAATGAGCTTACATCTAACCTTACCCTCCATCCTGCTGCATTTTATGGTATTCTCTTTGGTACTTTTAAGTCATCTCCCCAGTAATATTATAAGCTTCCTGGAGAAAAGTACTGTTATTTTCTATTTCTTTTATGACTTGGGTCACAGAACTGGGCCACTGTTGGCCTTTTCAAGAACAGTCTGTGCATCAACCAATGTGGTGCCGTGGACATTCACTAAGTTGAAATTCAGGATACTAATCATTCCCTGCCACTCTCTGGATGATGTTAGACCAGTTTTAGGCTTTGTGGGCCTCAGTTTCCTAATCTGTGAAGGATTTGGACTGAAAAAGTAGGCTCTGGGCTTTCCTCTACCTACTATCTGGGTAAGCTTGGGCAGGTTGCATTATTTCCCTGAGCAAACAGGAAGAATCATTTCTACCTCATGAGTTGTTTTAATGACGTAATGATATTACATGTATTAGGTGCTTACCCACAGTTAATAATTATATTCTTGAAGTTCCTGTCCAGATTCTGACAAAGTTAGAATTTCCATTCAAGACACTGTATTCAAAAAGGAACCTTGCAAAATGGTAGAATACTATGTCTTCTGTTAAGAGTTTTACATGCTATGATAATAGATAATAAGCACATGAAAAGATGCTCTGTGTCACTAAACATTAGGGACAATCAAGACCACAAAGAGATAAAAGAGATAGGACTTTGCACTTACTAGGATGGCCTTAAAAAGGAATGAACATCTGACAAATGCCTTTGAGGACATTATGCTAAAAAATCATCCAGTGACAAAAAAGAAAAACTCTATAGGGTTCCACTTAAATAATGCACCTAGACTAATCAAATTCACAGAGACAGAAAGTAAGATGGTGGTTGCCAGAGGCTTGGGGAAGGATGGAATAGGAAGTTATTGTCCAATGGGCAGAGTTTCAGTTTGGGGAGATGAAAAAGTCCTGGAGATGGCTGGTGCTGAAGGCTGCCCAACAATGTGAGTGTGCTCAATGGCTCTGAGTCTTACACTTAAAACTGGTTAAAATGGTAAATTTTATATGTATTTTAACATCATTTAAAAAATGTTTTAAAGAAATGTAAAAACAAATTTAGGTTTCTTTGGGCATAATTCTTGCTAGGTGAAGGGGGCCTAGAGTTCCAGGGGCTTCTGGAGCTGAGGGTAAAAATCAGCCTATCTGCCACCATGCTTCATGCAAACACCCTAGGAGGAGACCCAGCCTGGCCCTTTAATGCTGGTCCCACTGGAGGGAAAGCTTTCCAGCAAGAGCCATGAACATGCACATTGTAAAGCCAGGCAGACCTTCTCTATGGAAATCAGCATTTATTTGAAGACTTTAGTGCCCGATTTAGCCTCACCCAGAGGTGACCCCTCTACACAGGGCCAAAAGAAAAGTGATTTCTTTGATCGTCCATTTGACCCTAAACTGACCTCCTGAGCTTTTCAATTCATTTTAAATCATGCTGTTCTTGCCAACACGATTCCAATTCTTAGCAGAGAATATTTCACATTTTTTCCAACAATTCTGGGCCATTTTCAGATCTGTTCAATCGAATAGCAAGAACAAAATCTGTGAGTTCTTTCAGAGTCCTTCTGATCTTAAGCAGCAGGGAGGAAAACTGAGAGAAATATTCATATATGGCATGAATCTTCAGGGGGAGATGTGAATTGGAAACTCCTCGTTGCGTGGATGTGACCTAATGCTCATTTGGGCCACATCTTAAAGTACAGAAAGACAGATGAGAATCAGAGACCCAGATTCTCTTTCTGGTCAGAATCAGCAATGTCCCAGGAAGGAAGACATCATTGTCCCCTGCATTGTTTATGGTTTTGGTTGCCAGTAATAGCAAGCCAACTCAAGTTGGCTTGAATAATAAGGAAAATGCATTCTCTGGCATGACAAGAGGTAGAGTGAGGTTGGGGTTGGTAAACCAGCAAATTAATGTTGTATGCAAGGACCTGCCTGTATTCTGTTCATCTCTCCACTTCCTCTGTGGTCATAAGACAGCTGCCCACAGCTTCAGACAGCATGTAGACACCACGCAGTGGGAGACAATGCTTTCCAGAACCTGCTGCCCCACAACCTCAAGCTGACTTCCCTTTCATATCTCATTAACCTGAATTGTATCACACTGTACAAATGCCTAAACAAGAGTGATGAAAATTTTTCTGTAAAATTGGTAAATATTGCTGGCTTGGGAGACATGTATTTAGTTACAAATACTCAGCTCTGCCTTTGGAATGTGAAAGCAGCCATAGGTAATGCATTAACCAATGAGAATGGCTGTGTTCCAATAAAACTTTATTTATAAAGACAGGTGGCAGGCTGGATTGGCCTATGGGCTATTGTTTGTCCACCCCTGTTCCAGATCAGCCATTTCACAATAGGCTTCAGGACACAATTGACAATGAAACATGTCACAGGCAATTTGTTATTAATTTATAATAATGTTTATAAGTTATTTTTCTCTTTGCTGGCATCTAAGAAAAATATTCAAGAGGTTATAATTCATAGAAGATCATGCAATAGGCAGACAGATAGAACTGGCCCACCAAAATAAAATGAGAATAAAATTTCAAATAAGTTCTTATGTCCAAAGAGCATCAAAGGAGGCATTAAGAAAGACTCAGAACTTGGTTAAACTTTGTTCAACTTACAAATATAACCTTTACCAAAAATGTTTATTTACAGCTAGAGTTCACTATAATTCCCCTGAAAGTCTAAATTCTATTTTCTAGGAAGTCTTTTCATTTCCACCTTTTGTTCCCTACTGTAGTTAAAGTCAGGACTGAAAAGAACCTTAGCATTCAGTCTAAAGCCCAAATTTGGCAGATGAGAGAAGGGAGGCTCAGAGAGGGCAAGCTACTTTCTCCAGATCACATAGCCACTCAGCAGCAAAACCAAGACTCATACTCAGGCTGCAGTAGGTTTTAGAGTATTCACAATATCTGCTACCCCTCCCAAGAGATGGATGATACAACTTCCTACAGGGACAAGTTCCACCACGTGCTCATAGCGTCCCTCTCTGCAGGCAGAGTATATACACCCCTCCCCCCCCACTGCTGAACTCAGGAGCGGCCATGTGACTTGTTTATGGAACATGGGTGAAGTGTCATGTGTCACATCTGATTGTCATTTCTCCCTGCCCTCAACCGCAAGACTGGTGATGTGCTAGGCAGAGACTGCTCTGTCAGCCTGGGCTACAGAGTAAAGAGGATAAAAAGCAAAGACAGAGCTGACCTGTGATGGATATGTTACACAAATAGGAAGAGATCTGGGGCTGTTTGTTACACAGTGTAGCTGAGTCTATGCTGACCAATACCCAGGTTTTACAACACCAAATACTGAACTCCTTCTCACCTGGAGGATTTCAGGTTTCCTGCAGTATTATATTGAACTGAAGAGCCCACATTTTAGAGTCAGCCCCCCTGGGTTGAGTTGGTCATGCTACTCTCTCCGAGTCTCAGTTTCCTCATCAGTAGTATAATACTAGCATCTGCCTCACAGGGATACAGCAAGGATTCAGTAACGAAGCCCGTGTTTTGAGGACTACTGGCTAAATGTTGGTTGCTATTATTCAACATAGTCTTTCCCTGATGACAGTTCAGTGATGGTGAGGTGTGGATCGTGGGGGGCTTGCTAAGTCTGTTCCATATCATTTCACATGCAAATAACACCCATCTTTCCAGACGTCATTCTCCCCTGTGTGTGATGCTGACAACCATCACTGCCCCTGCTATGGGCCCCTCTTGCAGGGGGGTTAGAAGCAGTGCTCCTAGGGTCATCCTGGTTAGGGTTCAAATACAATCTCTGTCCCTTCTTTTTGTAGCTAAGTAATTAACTTCATGAACTCATGCCACTCATTCTTGAGTGCTCAGATATGCCAGGCACTGTGCCTTCTCCCATGTTTGGAAAGATGGGGGAAAGTATGTGACCAAGATTAAGAAGGGGAGGTAAGTGGGAGGTGTCAAGTAGGAGCTTTGCTGGCCACCACTGCTATAGGCCACATCTAAAGCTCAGCCTGGGAGCTGAGAAGTGAGTCCAGAAAACCTCACCATTGGGGCCTTCAGTCCTAAAGGAAGAGAAACAGTCAGATTGTGGGTGTGCCTTTGGCAAACAAGAGCCCTTTGGAATTTCCTTTTTTTTTTCCTTTCCCTCTTACCATGAATTAACAGCACTTGCTTTCCTGGGCTACTGGGAACATATCCTTCCTGCTTCTGACATAGTAAACCTTGAGGTTGCAAAGCAAGCCTTTTATTTGGGAGATGCTGTGGGGGTTTATCACTGAGTAAAGGGAGAAAGCAATGAGCACCTGTGAGAGGAAACAGTACAGAAAATGGAAGATCTTCAGTATAATAATTGCAAGACAACATTTCAGGTAGTTTAATTTCCTACTGCATTTTAATGACCAATACAGAAGATATAAAAATGTCATTTATAGAGAAACTCCAACCTTTTGTTTTCCTTGTTATTCTATTAGATCAAATGGAACATATAATATGATTTAAATTTTTTTTTGCCAAACACTGTAATCAATCTTGCATGCTACAGATCTTGTAGTTACAGCTTGTCACATACTCAAAATAGATGTGAAGAGGAGTTCAGCGGGGAGAAAACCCTGCTCTTTTCCTTTCTGATAACAAGGCAGGAAACCTTTTACAGATTCCATCTTTAGGGATTTTCCCATTCTGTTTGATCAGATTTAACTGAAAGTTACACGGTTTCCATTCTCAGGCACTGAGGTGGTATGGATGGGGACACATTCATTGTTGGGGACCTTGGTGTTTTAGGAGGTGGGGGGAGGAAGTTTTTTAATCCATTAGCTTCTTCTTCCTCTGTTAACCACCCAGAAACAGCTCCAAGCCCACCCGGTGATGTTGGAAGGCCTGGGCTTCATAGGGCCGGAAACGACCCTCTGCCCCAGCTCTGCCTGTGTGTCAGGGGTGGGAGGGGTGATGGGCGGGGCTGCCTGCGGAGATGGCAGGCCCCCCTTCTGCAGGCTCACCCAAAGCATCTGAAGCATCCTCCTCCTCCTCCTCTAAAATCAGCTGATATGGCCCCCTCAAGAACCTTTACAATCGGACTTTATTTTCTGCTGCTAGTAACATCGCAAAAGCAGAATCTGGCTTCTCGGCAAGGACTTCAGGCTTGTCAAATTCAACCACCTGAAAGTCAGAGAAAAAGAGCTAAAGTTGGCAGAAAATATCCACTTGCCTGGAGCCCAAACCATGGAAGCCTCTGAAAAAGTGAGCCCAACAGCTTCCCGCACCTTCCCATTTTCCATGACTAGGACGAGGTCACAGTTGAGGACCGTGTTGAGGCGGTGGGCAATGGTCAATACTGTGCAGCCTTTCAAGGCGTCTTTGATGGTGCTCTGAACAAGGGTGTCAGTCTTGGAGTCCATCGAGGCGGTGGCTTCATCAAGGAGAATGATCTATTGAAGAAGGCACTGGTAAAAGTCACACTAGCCCAAAGCTGTACCTGAGGGAAACTCACAGTTTTAGCTCTACTTGTTTTAAAAGAAGGAAGAGGAGGAGGAGGAGGAGGAAGAGCTGAAAAGTCCTGAGCTAAGAGCCCATCTCAAAAGGTTAGAACAACAGCAGCAAAATAAAAGTCAGTTCACACCACCTCCACCTCCTTCAGAGGCACTGGCTGAAAGAGTAAGATGGTATGTTCTTTACTTCTCTTTTTTAAGTCGTTTATTCTAATCTTGCAAAGTGGTAGGAGGTTTTCTCTACCTTGCTAACAGGAGTCAGTGTGAGCTATAATAACAGCGATTGCGCTGGTTTCCTATCACTACTATAGCAAATCAGCACAAACTCAGAGGCTTAATACAACACAAATGTATTGCCTTGCTTTTCTGGAAGCCGGAAGCCCTAAAATCAAGGTATTGCCAGGGTCGTATCCCTTTTGCCGGCTCCAGGGGGAAACTTCCCTTGCCTGTTGCACCTGCTCAGGGCTGCCTATGTTCCTTGGCTCGTGCCTCCTTCCTCCTATTTCTCTAATGGCTACTCCCACTATCACATCACTTCTCTTTCTGACTCTCCTGCCTCTCTCTTATACAGACTTGCATGATTACACTAGGCCCACCGACGTGATCCAGGATAATCTCCCCATCTCAAAATCCTTGACTTAATCACATCTGCAAAGTCACTTTTTCCCGGGTATGGTGGTTTTTCACCCATTCCAGCTATCAGGACTAAAATATCTTTGGAGTGGGGAGCAGTATTCTGCCTACCACAGTGCTGGTTTGGAAGTCAGAGGGCTTGAGCTCGGCTCTAACTCTACTTCACCTTGACTAAATTACTTGAGACCCTGCCACCCCCACCAAAGGTTCTGTGTCCTCCTCTCTAAATATCCTCATATTTTTCTATGAAATGCAAAGATAACCCACAAACCACTTAGCAGTGTTTAGGGCCTCCGTCAGCACGGAATGCATGCTGATGCCAGCTCCCTCTCCAGCTCTTAGCATGTCTACACAACACACAGGCCGGCTTACACTTTGATCAGGGTTCAGAGAATGGGATTTCTAAAGCAACAGCAATCCCTTTCTTGAAATCAGTAACCAAAGATGACTAAGTCACTAAGAAAAATGAGCATAAATATTACAATTCTCATATCTTAGCATTCTGAAGGCCTTCTTTGGCATCCTGAGTATTGTTTATCAGGCTTCAGAATTGTTCAGGGATGAGGCAAAAAAAAAAAAAAAGTCGAGAGGCAGATTTCTCATACTCAAAGCACTTAGGAGACAGAGAGAATACCTAAGCCAGGCTTCCCAGGGGGAGGCCCGGTGGAGGCAGGTGCTATTGCTGTAAATGGCTGTTATTTTTCAATTTTTACCTCTTACAACTTTGTCTTAAAAGAAACTGATCGGTTTTTAAATGGCTCAATTGTTCTCTCTTTGCCAAAAGACAAACGCGTATCTCTACCTCCTGGATTGAGTGGCACTGCGGGAAATATCCAAAATTTGACCAATCCATTTTTCCGTGCTGTTTCCTTACTTTTGAATTACGGAGAAGTGCTCGGGCCATACAAAGCAGCTGACGTTCCCCTACTGAGAAGTTTTCTCCATTTTCTGTGACTTCTGCCTGTAATTTTTCTGGGAGTTTCATTATCTATAAAACACAGAAAATGCCACATTTATGCTGATGATCTATAAAATTGTCCTGCATCGTCTCTATTGATTGCGCCACTCATGCATTCATCAGCTAGCTTTATTTTCCTGAGGAAGAGAAAGTACAAAACAACAATCATTTCAACATCGCAAACAGGCACCAGGGAAGGACCAGGGAGTAGATGGACATTAATAATTTAAAATCACAGTATGATTCATAGAACCGTGTAGACACCTCGCAAAAATAGGACAAATGGTACACATGTGGGTCCACAGATACACAAATGAGTGTAAATGGCTTCCAGGGCCCCTATTTCCATGGACAAAAGACACATGGGATGGGAGTTTTCTAGTTACCAAGGAAAAGTACAAGAGCGTCTTACTTATCCAGTCACAGTGGTGTTGGGACATGCTCACCTTGGCACCAAGTCTTGAGGGAGAAAATCCCTGTGCTGCAGAGATGGCCATTCTCACCTGCAGCTCTTCTAGGACAGAACACTGCCTCACAGAAACTGGCCATACTGGCCATTCCTGGAGCCTGCCATACGCCCTCACCGTCCTTCGGCTTGTGTGTTCCCATAAGCAAAGGAGGCTGTTGGGAGAGCAGCGTAATGACCCATCTGCTCTACAGTAGATACACTTGGGTTCAAGTCTCCATTCTGCCACTTTCTAGCTTGCACATGTTTTTCTTTTTCCTGTGTCTTAATTGCTGCAACTCTAAAAATCAGGGTAGGAGTCCCAATCTCAGAGGGTTGCAGTCAGGACAGGACCAAGTGAGGTGAGATCATACATGCAGAGCTCTTGTCCGGATCATTGCAGAGGCCTAAAAATATTATCTGTTGTTGCTTTTAACATCAAAGAGTAAATAAGGAATGTATTCTGACATATGTGATACCAGCAAATAAGCCTGCCCAAATGCTGGCCTGGGGCTTGTCAAATCCAAACCTGGGCCTGGTGCTGAGAAACGGACTCATCCTGGCCAGCCCCAGGGACCTACTGTGTCTCTCATGAATGTCCTCTCCAGAACCTGCCAGAGCATCTCATCCGAGTGACTCTCAAATGGATCCAAGTTGTACCTGTAGTAAAGGAAAGAGCAGAGAGCCAGATTTCTGAGAAAGACAAGACAGAGGAGCATGTTTTCTGCAGCACGTGGGAGTCAGTGAGGGGCGGTATGTGTGATGACCTTCACGCCCCCTAAAGCAGTGCTTAGCCCAGGATAACGGTCCACAAAATAACCAATCTCAGGCCAAGAGAGCAAAGCCCCATAGCTTTACTCGCATGCGCTGGGGCAGACACTACCAAGGCAAGAGAGACAGCACTGGGTGAGGTACTCAGGAAGACACATTTGGTCCTCACAGGGGCCATGGACAGAGACCTTTGACACTATGCAAATTCTTGGCAGAGAGGGTGGGGCGGGGAGGATTCACTTTGCCTTCAGAAGCAAGAGGTGCAGCAGCAGCTCTCAGGAAGGACTTCACTCAGGGTTTCCCAATTGTGGGTATAGGTCTAGCATCTCAAGACATGGAATGTATTTTTCTTACAACTCTACATGGCACTCAATGAGAGAAATGTCTCTCTCATCAGAAAAGCAGCTGTTGCCCTGGACTAAGTGAGAAACTGGTTTTCTCCGTGTCCCTTGACATCAGATCTTGAGCCCCATCGAAGCTGCAGCCCTACTGTTTTTGTACTTGAACAACTTCTGTTCACTCCTCAGTGGGAGTAAATTGGTGCATTTCCCTATGGATGGCTACATACATAGGGTAACCACTTATTTTATTTCACTAACTAGGTACTTTGGAGGATGGCAGTGCTAAACCTTATAGGATGCTAAGACACAGGCATAAACTGGGGTTTTTCAGGGCCAACTGGGATACCGGCTCACCCTATGTGTAAGTATCTTTCTTATTGGTGATATAGCACATGAAATACAGATAATGTTCAGGGCCCTTGCTTTCTCCTAAGACTTCAGTCAGGAGCAGGTCCTAGAAGTGCTTGCAAGCACCTCAGGATGGCTATTTCCCTTAGCCCCACTGTGGGCACTCCACAAAGTTCCTGGCTGGTCTGATTTTACTACCCCCAAAATAGGAATGTACAATGATCAAAAACAGCTACCTTACTGTACCTACAAACAGGACAGGATCCTGGGGGATCACAGTCAGCTTGGTTCTGAGGTCTTCCAAACCTATAGTGCAGATATCCACCTCATCAATGAAGATGGTTCCGCCAGCTGGCTCCACCAGACGAAACAAGGCCATTCCCAAGGACGACTTTCCTGGGAATAATAAAAGCAAGAACAGCAAATCAAACATCAGTTTGTACTTCCATCATATCCAAGTATCTAATCAGGGGAGTTTGTAATGTGGATAAATGGCTCTGTGCAGATGACCGTGCAGACAGAAGGTCCTCACTCTGCGGAGGCAATCAGCTGTCCTGACACCGTTAACCTGCCCGTCCCTGCAGGGGCTGTTAACACACGACTCATCCTCTGGGCCTCGTTTCACCAGAATGATTCTCATTTAATTAATTCAAAAACTGGTGTGTGTTTGTTTCCAACTCCACACATCCATTCAACCTGAAATCCTAATTTACAGTAAAGAGATTTGAGGGGGAAAAAAAAACCAGCCAACCAACCACACATACATACCACCCTCTGGTGTGGCTCAACCAGCACACCCAGTGGAAATGCAAAGAAAACAATGTTGTTCTCACCAGAACCTGTTCTTCCAACGATTCCAACTGTCTGTCCACTTTGAATGTTCAAGTTCAGCCCATCAAGAACAAGGGGAGTGTTGTCTCTGTATCTCATCTGATAGTCTCTGAATGTTATCTCCCCACGGCTGGGCCAGTTATGGGGACAAGTCTCCACTTTGAGGGGGTGAGTGGATTCAGGAACACAGGTCTGGAAGGCAAAATAACCGATGACAGGTTAACAAGTATTCATTTGTCCATTCATTTAATTAATTCATTTATTCCTACAATTCTAGGTACTGGTGTCCGTGATGGTGAGCTAGATCAAAAAATCCACCCTACTTCCAAAGGGGAAGTCAGATAATAAATAATAAATGAAGCCAGAAATAAAGACAATAAAACATAAAATAACAAACATAAACAAAACATTAAAAAAAACAAAACAAAACACTGGGGAACCTGGGTGGCTCAGTTGGATAAGTGTTTGACTTCGGCTCAGGCCATGATCTCAACACTCATGAGCTCTAGCCCTGCATCAGGCTTTGTGCTGACAGCTCAGAGCCTGGAAACTGCTTTGAATTCTGTGTCTCCCTCTCTCTCTACCCCTCTCTGGGTTGTGCTCTGTCTCTATCAGTCTCATTCATTTTTTAAATGAAGACAGTGTATGTAGTAAAAGGGGGTAGGCAGAGTAAAAGTAACTTAAAGGTTGAAGAGGGCATCTGTGAGGATGTGGCATCCAAGCTAAGGCCTGAAATGCTGATATAAGAAAATTTGAGTCGACAGCCTTCCTAGCAGAGTAGACAGCTAGTGCAAAGGCTCTGACAAGGTTGGGCACTTTGAGGAATAGAAAGAAAAGTCAGATGGCTGGAGCTTAGTAAATAGAGAGATGGACAACTATAAGGGACAGCTCATATGGGGCCTTGTGAGCCTGGGCAGGTGTCAGTAGTGCAACCTTGAAGCTATATGACAAATCCAGACCAAATCCTGAGATTTGCAGAATTCAATAAGATACATTATCAATATCTGCAAGAGTTCAGGAAGTGCAAAGTCTAATCCAAGTTGCTCTACTCAACTCAGCTGTGTTATAAGACCAAGCCCTCCTCTAATCCCCATGAGCCAGGAGAAGTAGGGCTCCCATGTGCCCTGAGGGGTGGCTGACCAGCCCAAATCTGTGAAAAGCAACCACAGTTAGCTGAGAAAATAACTGTATTCCTACACAGTGAATATTTTTAACCCCCAAGAGATCTAGAGTTAATAAGAAGAATATTTAAGAGAAGCAAAATTGTAACACTATTTTCAGTTTAAGAAATATGCATATTTGGTGTTTTAGTATAGTAATATTAGTAACTAAGGGCCTGTGATTCTAATTTAAAATGTGTAATTGAATAATTTATTTAGACATGATTTTAAGTTAAAAGTTTACTGTTCATCCACAGCATTGGGATGGTTATACAAATTTAAAGCTCACTGTATTTATAAGCATAATTTATTAGATTTATACAACCTCTGGAAGGTTTGTTTGTTAAATCAGATAATCAAGATACTTAAGAAGGAAATGGAATGTGCTAAATTTTAAAATGCACTTTAAAATGTTTTAAAGTGTTTAATTAAGTTTGTAAATGAGGCCAAATGCTATTCAAAGGCCCTTAAAAGTGATTGCTTGACTTGTCTAGACTTTTCAAAGAATAGCAGGATTTGTAAGTTGTAAGTTTAAAGAAGAGTTTGACCATTGTTTCTTTCCATTTACAATTTTAGTCAATCAAATAGTAATCTTTAGAAACTAAAGTTAGCCACTGATTTCTATTTTTGTGTGCAGAAAAATTGCCCTTGTGGAAAATGTTTTTAAAAAGAATCTCTTCCTCTACCTCAAGGACTTTAAACTGTATGGTAAATATGGGTTTTAAGAAGAGGTTTGTGGTTTAGTTTCAGTTTTTGTTTTATTTACTTATTTGTTTATTTATATTAGAGAAAGCATGTATGTGTGTCACCCAGGGAGGGGCAGAGGAAGGGAGAGAGTGAACCCCAAGCAGGCTCCACACTCAGCTCAAAGCCAGATGCAGGGCTCAGTCTCACAAATGTGAGTTCATAATCAGCAGTCTGCCTCTTAACTGACTGAGCCACCCAGCCACCCCCAACAAATTTTAGTTTTTAAAAAGACCTCTTTCATATGTCAAAAAATTAATGCCTTCAAAGTTCTGCGAGAATTAACTAGCTCTTCCTCTGGCATGCACTAATTCCTTACCAAAATATACTCCCTGAGCAGCTCCACAGGGTTGAATTTGGCCTGGGTCTCTGTCCCTGTTCGCACGCAAACTTGGAGCAGTCCACTTAGCTATAGAGAATCAAGCAGCTGAGTTAGATCCCTTTCTTCCCTTGGGTTTTGATGTCCCACCTTTGGGGCAGGCCCTGTGAATTACCCCTCACCAGGCTCACTCAGAGCCACCAAAAAACAAGCCTGCATTCCCAGCCAAATGCCCAGAAATAAAGATACTGCAGTGTTTTTCCTCTGCATTTGGAAACAAATAAGCAATGACATTTTCCCTGGCACTCCAGATTGCAAGAACCATCCCACCACAGTACCACTTGATCACTCTTGGTCTAACCTGGGATCTCCCAGGCCACAGAGCTGCTGGGTATCCACCTCTTGCTGCCATCTGGCATGGTCCTGCCCTTCCATGCCCTCTGTGTTTTACCCCATAGGCAGTTAAGCAGCCACTGAAATTCCATCCCCACAGATCGTCAGGGGTAGAAGAAAGTCATTTAGCTGATCTGTTTGCTTCAGACATGAGAATATCTAGGCTCAGAGTGGGGAATGTGGCTTAGTAAGGTCACCTATCTTAGGCCAGAATCCCCCAGAAGCCAACCCTAAAATTTGAGTATAAGCAGGTTGAATGGAATTTCTCCCACCAAAAAAAAATAATAATACATATATATATGTCTGCATCCAAATACCTGAGACTTGTGAATGTTACTTCATTTGAAAAAAAAAGGAATTTTAGGTATAAGTAAGGATCTTGAGATCATCCTGGATTACCTGGATGGACCCTAAATCCAATGATAAGCATCCTTATAAGAGACAGAGGAGGAAAAGATACAAAATAGAAGACTATGTGAAGACAGAGGCAGATTGGAGTGATGCAGCTACAAGCCAAGGAATGCCAATAGCCACCAGAAGCTGGAAGAGACAAGGAATGGCTTGTCCCCTAGAGCATGCAGAGGGGATAAGCTCCTGCCTACCCCTTGATTTGGGACTTCAGACCTCAAAAATTGTAAGAGAATAAATTTCTCTGGTTTTAAGTTACTAGCTTATGGTAATTGATTACAGCAGCCCTAGGAAATTAATCCAGGAGGTGGACCCCCAAAAGTACCAGTGGGAACTGGGAGAAGTTAGGCACAGGAGAGAAAGTAAGTCATGAGAAGTTCAGTTGTGGGCAACAGAACCTTGATCCCACAGGAAGCTCTGAAACACTGCATGGAACACACTGGAGTTGTCCTGAGGAAGCTGGGCTACAGCTCCACTGACTCCCTTCTATCATTGCTGGGGCCACTCCTGGCTTGGGGAACTCCCCACACTTGCAGGTTGCCCTGGACTTGGACTGAGCACCTTCCCAAAGCAGCAGGGGGCCAACCAGGCTGCCCAGGATGGTTGGTGCACCAACAGTACCTGCTTCAGTCACAAGGTGGGCTAGTGGGCTCAAGGAAGGACCAGGTCTTCTTTCACTAGGTTAGCAGCAAATATGGGCCAGGCACCATTGGGGAAGGGATGGTTTTCCAGGGCTGAATGTGGTGGACAAAATCCCTGCACTCACATGGCTTATTTTCTAGCAGGCTGGCAGGATAAGACACAGGTCATTTCAAGAAATGGTAAGATGCCAATAAAACAGAATGTGAAAGAATGTCCAGAATAGGGGCAGGGTTGTCTCTGTTAAAGTAGCTAAAGAAATGTATGAGCGGAGGCATTTACAGAAAGAAGTCCACCAGGCAAACTCAGGATTTGGGTAGCTCTGAGTAGCCGCAAGCAGCCTTAACAAGGAGGCAGTACGTTCCAAGCAGGTGAATGGCAAGGGGCAGTAGGTCCACGCCCTTTGCATGGTTCCCTTGTTGCCTCCCTGCTTAACACACACCACTGGCTTTCTATTTCTCTTAGAGAATAGCTCTTGACCTGCATGATTATGCCCTTCAGGAGACATTTAGCATGTCTAAAGATACTTTTGGTTGTCACAACCTTAGAGGAGGGAGGTTCTATTGGGATTTCCTAGTTAGAGATAAGGGAGGCTAACATCCTAAAACATATAGGACAGCCTCTCAAAAAGAGACCATCCAGTCCAAATGTCCATAGTGCTGCAGTTAAGAAATATAAGCAATCTTATATTGCCATGGCTGACAAAGCCCTACATAGTCTATCCCTGCCAATGCCTCAGACCTTATCTTCCACTCTGCTCAAGTTACATGACCTTCTGAGTTCCTCAAATGCACCCAGCCTCTATCTGCCCCAAGCCTTGCCCTGTCCTCTCAGCCTGAAGCTTTCTGCCTTCCATCTTTGTTGGCTGGTTCTTTGTCATTCACATATCAGCTTGGAAGTCACCTCCTGGCAGAGTTCTCCTATGAGTATAGGATCTCATGTCGCTTCCTCATTAACAGTCACATTACCCTGTTTTTATCTTCATAACAAACAATTTCCAAAACCTTCTCATTTGTTTACTTGTGCACTTATTTATTCCATTCCATGTTATATCTCTTTTTATCCCATAAATTCTGAGGAAAGGGACCTGTCCAGCTTGTTCACAGCATATAGCAGAATTCCTGGTTCACAGTAGGTGCTAAGTGGCTAACTGGTGAATGAATGAATGAACCTTGCCCTTGAAAAAGGGGTTATGCATGTTTTATTAAATTCCAGAGGATCAGTCTCTCAACTCCCTGGGCAGTCCTCCACAAATTTAGAACTCCCCCAGCAGCACAGTGCTGGCCTAGTAAGTGCTCATTCTGCAACATGATGTTATGTGATGTCAATTTACATTCACTTTCTGCTCTGAGGGACTTCACACCAGTTTTTTATTCATCTAGGGTGTTGCCTCTGTTCTCAATGGAAGCTCTGTCATTCGGATTCAGTGTTCTCCAAGGGGGCCTAATGCTGAGCAAAGCCACAAAGCTAGCTAGAGAAGTGTTCCCCTAGATCTCAGTATGTGCAAATTCTCCAGCCTTACAGGAATATTTGAAAACAATCTCATGGAAAGCTGATGATATCCCCCAAAAAGCATGCCCTCAGTTGAGGAAAGCTGTTTCACTTGGACCAAGTAAGGGAATCTATTCAATATCATCTACTTTATATCTTACTAGGCAACAACAAATAAAAATGTCCATAAATAAGGGAAACACTGGCTACCCAAGAAAAATTCATTTTTTCTCACTTGAGATAAAGATCTGAGAATATATTTTTGTTCTTCCCCCTTCCTAAAATGCCATTAAAATAATATCAGAGATATTTTCAAAAAGAAATAGAACTTTAAGGGCAAGGGGGTCGGGAAGAGATATTACTAAACACAAGAGTCACAGATTTCTGGAAGATGGAAAGGGGAAGAAAAGCCTTTCAATAGAATGGAGGCAGATTGTGCTGTCAGGGCTTACAGAGCTTTCTATCAGACAGGCTCCAGGTGTAAGAAGGAGCCACAGAAAGACTGATTAGTAGTCTGCCTATAGACCCATCTATTTATCTGCCCTCATCTTTCTCCCAACCAGAGGTACCTGGAGATTTTATCCTTAGACCAACACACACACACACACACACACACACACACACACACACTCAAGATTCACACTCAGAAGGGTATCAGACCCAGATGACCTAGGGTCAAAGTCTAGCTATCACACATGACAAGTGGGTGATGTTGAACAAATCTTTCTCAGCATCAGTTTTCTCATTTATAAGATGAGGATTATGGCAGAACTTATCTCATCAGGTTGTTGGAATAAACAAATTAATTCACATACATGCCTTACAGTAGTACCCCAAATGGCATGTATTTCCGGATTATTATTACTATGATTATTTCCTATTACTATTATTTGCCTATTACTGTTCTTTTTTTTTTTTCAAAAGAGAAACACCATAGCAAACAAAAAGAGAAGTCAATATTATTTGTCATGGATATCATGACTGCCTCTCTAGCATCCTTTTCCTGCTCTCTATTGTGGGACAGCTCTGTGACTTGGGAGTAGGATGGTGTGTGACTCCATCCTTTGGCTTAAACCAATCATCCCAATTCTATCCAAGCACTGATTCATTCTGAGATGCCTAAACTAATCCAGTAAAAGTAGAGCTCAGGGTTTTTCTCAGTGGCTAGGATATGAAAATCTTTCTTCCTCCCTCCTTCCTGTTGCAGCTCTTGGATAAGGACAGTCACCATTGCACAATCATGAAGGAAGTCATCACAAAATAGGACAAAGCCAGGGGCTATGATCCAACTATTCCTGAAGCCAACACAATTGCCATGCCTTTTAATGATGTGAGCCAGTAACCTCTCTTTATTCATTGAAACCATTTGAATTGGAACTTCTCTCACATCCATCCTCCCTAATAATACCCTATTCCAGAGCCTTCAGGCTAAGCCTAACCTTATACTACATGTTACCTGGATGATATAAGACAAAGACAAGCCTTTGGATGAAGCACTTATTGAGGAGAAGCTCAGAATCACCAACAAGGCCACGATGAAGGTGACGAGGTTCATGAGGACATCCATTCTTAGTGCAAACCATCTGAGAGCATAGTTAAAGTATAGGAGGTGGCTGGAATTTTCATCATTTAGCATCTTAAACCTAAAATTAAAAAATCAGACAAAACAGGAGTCAGTTGTACTTCCACAGAGTTATGGATAGGGATACTAGAAAATTAAGGCAAGGGGAAATTTTTTCTTTTTTTTTTTTCATATTATAGAGAGAGAGAGACAGAGAGAGAAAGGGAATATGCAACTGAATGAGAGGGGCAGAGTGAGAGAGACAGAGAGAGACAGAGAGAGACAGAGACAGAGAGAGAATATCTTAAGTTGGATCCATGCTGAGCACAGAGCCTGACATGGGGTTCAATCACGCAACACTGGGATCATGACCTGAGCCAGAATCAAGAGTTGGATGCTCAACTGACTGAGCCACCCAGGCTCCACGAAGAGGAATTTTTAATCAAGAGCTAATGTGCTTTTACATAAAAATTTCTTATAAAGGTAAGCATATATCCATACTCCTTAAAATATGCTGCCATAGGCATCTTTGATATGCACATATTTTGAGAAATTCTATGTGGCAGTAGAGTATTGTGTTGAGTAAGCTCTTTCTCTTTCCCAGAACTGACAACGAGAACCCACAGCTGAGAACATAAGGTACTCAATATCTCATGCTCTACCTTCAAAAGACTCCTATTTTGGAGTCAACCACTCCCTCAAAGACCCTGTAGAATTGACAGTTGGCCCCTTGATCAATAAAAAGGGTAAGGGCTGATTGTGGTGGAGGCTGCCTTTAGGGAGAATCAGTGTGTATGATGGTCCCTTCATCAAATTAGAGAAAGAAGATTCAAGGGAATTACTTATAAAGCTGGGATCTCCTCAAGAAAAAAATACTGAGAATTTGTAACCCCTGCTGTGTATCCAGTGAACTGAAGAGGAAAAGGACACCAGACAGAGGGACGGAGAGATGACACTGCTATTGATGAGGGCAAGACCCAACCCTGGAGTTGCTCATTCCCTAGATGCATGGAAGGCAGATCGTGCCCAATCCTGCAGTTCCTAGAAGTGAGGGTACAGAGAAAAGATGACTTTGGGTGCTGCACTCTTAAAGCAGTATCCCTCAGCGTGAGGCAAAGAGGCCCTGCATCAGTGGAATTCAGTGTGAAGCTGCCCAGGAAGAGCTCTCTGGAAGACCCAGGCAGATATTGCCCATGAGCGATGCCCAGCAGAGCTGCCAGGGACTTGGTCCTGTTGGAGTCTCTACCTTGCCACAACACATATGCACAATTGCTGGAATGGCAGAAATGAGCAGCAGGAAGGAGAGAATGACCTGAGATTGTGCCCTTTCTCAATTCATTCCACTGCACCAGCCTCACGGAACCAGGCTCAGAGAAAAAGGAGAGAATGTTTAAAAGAATAGACCAGAGGCTTCCCAGTAGCACACCTTCCCTCCCTGTCCACCTGACACATACACACAGCACAGTATACTACTCCAAGCCTCTGGGTGTGTAGAGAGGGAATATAGTTGACCCTTGAATAACATGGGTTTGAACTACACAGGTCCACTGATACATGGATTTTTTTTTTCAATAAAATCAATAAATGCAATTGTAAATATATTTTCTCTTCCTTATGATTTTATTAATAACATTTTCTTTTCTCTAGCTTACCTTATTGTAAAGATACATTATATAACACATATAACATACAAAATATGTGTTAATCAACTGTTTATAACATTGGTACAGTAAGCTATTCGTAGTTAAGTATGGGAGGAGTCAAAAGTTATATTAAGATTTTCAACTCTGTGGTGGGTTGACACACCTTGTACCTGCATGGTACAAGGGTCAACTGTACCTTCCAGACTGAAATTTTTAGTAGGCCGAACTAACAATTAACCATGGGAGATATCATATTCAATTGCCACTGAAGGTTTCCCCTTACCTACTGGAAAGAGGCTTCACTGTTTAAACCCCTCATTAGCACAGTCATGAACATCCTTAAGCATTGCTTCTCCATCCTGTTCTAACACTCCTTAAAGACTCTAGAAGTATCTCTGACCAGCCATGCTGGGCCTGTAGCACCCTCTTCCTTCAGTTTCCTTCTAATTTATATTCCTTAGAGCTTAGTTAAAATATTCTTCCAAATACCATGATGTTTCTATCCTACAGCTATAAAGGCTACAAATTCAAATGATGGTTTAAATGACTTAGAAGCTGTCTGTGGTCTTATCTGTGTAATTGGTCAAACTACAATAGAACAAAAGAAACAGAAGGCCAGGATCAAATTGGAATTTGACCCCAACGCTTTGTTTAAAGCTGTAACATTTTTGTCTGGTGAAAAAAAAGCAATACATGTCAGAAGCCCAAGCCTTCTGGAAAGTCCACAACAGGAAAGAAAGTATTAAAAGAAGGGGACCCCATAAATCATGTAGGACTGAGCTGCCCCGTAGGATTCGCTTAGAAACCTTGGACAAAAGTCTGCAGGAAGACAAAGCTTGTATCTGTTTTGTTTGTCATAAGTAAGTTGATGAATGATTCTATGGACAGGAGCCTTTCCTCATGGCCAGGACAGTGGAAGTGTCAATGTGTGATGCAGGACCCTCGACAGATGACATTTAGGTTAAACTAGAAAGAGCACAGCCACTGACTGAACTAAAGGCAAGCTGGGATGCCAAGTCTACACTGAGATCCTGGGTGGCAAAGTGTGGGAAGACAAAGAATTAGACCCAAACTTGAAGTTTGTGTTAAGTTTTTAAGGAAGAAAAAAATGAGGAAAAAAAAGTAAAACAAAGCAAAATGGAACACCTATGTGTCAGAAACTTCTATAGATTCATCAAACTCCATTTTTTTTTCCTCCTATGGACCCAACTAGACATTTCCCAGCCTCCCTTGCAATTTGGTGAGCACATGTGAATGAAATCTGGCCAATGAATATGCAGAAATAATGAGTATCTTTATTGCAATTAACCCATAAAGGTTTCCCATGGGATCCTGCACCCACCTCTCCCACCTTATCCTCCAGTTAGAGGATCATAGAGAAGATCCCCCCTCCAAAGGCCCTCAGAATGGAAAACCCCAAGGTGTAACAAAATCCCTTTCCCCTACCCTATGGGCTCTCATTAAATTATGACTTGAGGAAAAGTAAATATGTATTGTGTTAAGCCCCTAAAACTTGGAAGTCTTTGCTATTGCAGTGAGCCTACAGGGTTGATATGACTTATATGGTGTTTTAGAACTTTGGAGCTGGAAGACTCCAGAGAAATTCACTCATCTCATCCCCACAATTTAAAAGAAGTAAAGAGGTGTATCCATTAAGTGAAATATAATATGGCCTTTAACATTTATTTTTACTAGGTGCTTGGATGATTCAGTTGGTTGAGCGTCTAACTCTTGATTTCAGCCCAGGACATGATCCCAGAGTCATGGGACACTGATCCCAGAGCCTATGTCAGGCTCCACACTAAGTGTGAAGTCTGTTTAGGAATCTCTCTCCCTCTCCCTCTTGCTCTCTCCCATGCTCTCTCACTCTCAAAAGTAGAAAAAAAGTTAAAAATAAATTATTTTTTATAAAAATATAATGTTAAAATGCTATTTAAAAATAAAATAAGACAAACATGATTATAAATGCTTAAGGAACAGAAAAAAGAAAAAACTGGAAGGTAATATATGAACATATTAATAGGATTTGGTTAGGGACCTTTGAGTGATTTTTTTTCTTCTTTTTTCTGCTTTCTCCTACTTTTCTGAATTGGACACATTTTACTTCTATTGCAAAAAATAAAACATGTAAAATCACACATTGAGGTTATCATTGAATGACCTCACCATTTTTAGAGCCCCAGATATGAGGAAGAAAGGCTTTGTACTTTAGATTACTCCTTCTTGATTCTACCAGCAATTCAACTATGGTGAGTCCCCAGAAGCCCAACTTCCCTTCTCAGAGTCAGAGAAGCCATCTGTTCCTGGGACCTCCCATTCAGGGTCGGGTTTGAAGTGGGGAGACCTTGGGCAGGGGCCCAGTGCAGTACTCACTTGCTAATGCAGTCCTCCTTCTTGTCATAGGCACGGATGATACCCAGGCCCTGCATGGATGAAGTGATGTGGGAGAACCAGGGAGACCGGCTGATATTCTCCAGCTTCCTGAGCTCCTGGGCTCCTCGGTGGAAAATGCTGCAGGGAAATCAAGAAAGCTACAAAGTGGGGCCTCTGAGGGCTCCCCCTTAGCCCATGCATGTCCAACTATGCACTCAAGACAAAGTTTAAGTCAGGTGAGTGCCATCTAACTAAGGAGAAGGGGTTGGCCCACCACTCTCCCATAGGAGAAGTCATCCTGTTTGTGGGACAGATGGAGTCTCAGAAATGTGTCTCAGACATGAATAGAAATTTTTTCCAAGAAGACATCCAGATGGCCAACAGATGCATGAAAAGATGCTCAACATCATTCATCATCAGGGAAATACAAATCAAAACTACAATGAGATATCACCTCCCAACTGTCAGAATGGCTAAAATTAACAACACAGGAAACAACAGATGTTGGCGAGGATGCGGAGAAAGGGGAACTCTCTTACACTACAAACTAGTGCAGCACTCTGGAAAGCAGTATGGAGGTTCCTCAAAAAGTTAAAAATAGAACTACCCTATGATCCATCAATTGAACTACTGGGTATTACCCAAAGAATACAAAAACACTAATTCAAAGGTATATATGTACCTCAATGTTTATAGTAGAATTATCTACAATAGCCAAATTGTGGAAACAGCTCAAGTGTCCATCAACTGATGAATGGATAAAGAAAATGTGGTATATACATCAATGGATAATTACTCAGCATAGAAAAGAATGAAATCTTGCCATTTGCAATGGCATGGATGGAGCTAGAGAGTATAATGCTAAGTGAAATGTCAGTCAGAGAAAGACAAATACCATATGATTTCACTCATTTGTGGAATTTAAGAAACAAGACAGATGAACATAGAGGGGTAAAAATAAAGAGAGGCAAACCATAAAGCCAACTGTTAACTATGGAAAACTAACTGGGGGTTGTTGGAGGGGAGGTAGGTGGGGGATTGGTTAAATGGGTGATGGGTGCTAAGTGCACTCATCATAATGAGCACGGGCATTGTATGTAAGTGATGAGTCACTAAGTTCTATTCATGAAACTAATATTACACTGTATGTTAACTGACTGAAATTCAAATAAAAACTTGAAACTGCACAAAAAAAAAAAGAAAGAAAAAAATGTGTCTCAGAAATATGAGCCATCCCTTGCTGTGGTCTGTTTTGAGTGTATCTTGTAGCATGAGTGTCTTGCTGCAGGAGATGTGATTCTAGTCTTTGAAGACCAGAAATTTTCAAACAGTGTAGCTCCAAATACAAGCCAACCACTTTCTGGGACCCAACCAAAGAAAAACTGATCTGTTTCAATTCTAATGGAAAATATGGTGTGTCAACTGCCAATGCATGGTCTTCTAAAGGCATTTTCAAAGGTAATTTTGAATCATAGCCTCCGGGGCTGACTTTAGAACCAAACTCCTCCACAGGGTGCAACTCCCCTGGGTGTTGAAGCTCCAAGACCCTGCAGAGTGCCAGACTACTCCCTCAGGCAGGCACATTGGCAGGCAGGCCCATGACAGAGAGTCTAATCTGGGGGGGGGGGGGGGGGGGGGGGGGGGGGGGGGGGGGGGGGGGGGGGTGGAAAGAAAATCTCATTAGCTCAGAGCTCAAGTGAGTTAGTTGGAAATATTTGGGTGATTAAGTAACAGCCAGCCCTGGTCTGGCCTATCTTTTTAGCAAAAAGTAGGGGTGAGAAGCAGAGGAAAAACCTTTTGCTAAGTAAACCAACAGCATAAACAGGAGAATAGGCAGGAACAATGGTCAGACAAACACAGGGATCACAAAAATGAATGCCAGGCCAAGGATACCATTTTAAGAAGTGGTATCCAAGACATGCTTTATCTTTGGAAAAGACTTGCAGAAAGCATTTTACTTGGTCATCACAATAAATCCTTGAGGCTGGACAGTGAGGGCATGTGACCTTTCTTAGAGTCACCATGGTGACAATGAGAGACCAAAGAGAGAGCTCAGGGCACGAGCTCCCAAGGTCACACCAGTTCCCAAGGTCACATCAGCTCCTGCACAAAAGCCAAGGATGCAGAGTTTGCCTCTCCAGCCCCAGTGCATCCCTATACCGTCCCTTCCCACTGTCTGTTGGCACCATCTGCAGACTTGACCCACAAACTTGAAACATTCAACAGTGAACCCACAATCTTGATTATCCAAACCACTTCTCTTCCCAGATCACCCATATCTCTCTTCAGGTGGCTCCCCATCTTGGACTTGTCCTTGGCTTTTCCCATTCCCCAACCCCAAAGACCATTTCAGAAATGATTCATAAACCTTTTCTCTCCCCACTGCTGCCACCTGTCTCAACTCTCATTCAGACTCTAGATTTCAAGAGTCTCTCATCCCATAGCCCTGTAGTCATCTTTCCATAACTCCATCTATCCTCCACAGTGGCCAAAATGATATTTCTAAAACAGCTCTGAATGTGGTGTTCTGGATGAGAATAAACAACCTTGCTTATAGGTGGAGGCAGGTCTAGGATTTGGGGGCTGAATCCCTCACAACTAGGGGACCCTCTTTAAAACCCTCAGTGTCTAGCCCAAGACTTAGCATAACTAGGAGTAGAATAAACATATTGTTACATTTTATGAAAACATTTCTATAATACTGTGCAACTGACTTTTGAACAATGCAAGGGTTAAGGGAATCAACCCCCCCCATGCAACTGAAAATCTGCTTATAACAATTTTGACTCCCCCAAAACTTAACTACTAATAGTCTACTACTGACTAGATGCCTTACCAATAACATAAACAATTGATTAACACATAATTTAGATACTATATGTATTATATACTATATTCTTACTATAAAGTAAGCTAAAGACAGGGGTTATTAAAAAATCATCAAAAATACATTTATAGTATGGGACTGTATTTATAAAAAAAAAAAATCCACATATAAGTGAACCTGTGTGGTTCAAACCCATGTTGTTTAAGGGCCAACTGTATTCTTTTTCTAATTTATAAGCCACTTATAGCCCTGCAGTCTCATCTGATCCTCACAAGACTCCCCTGGCACAGGTGAGATGTATATTTTAATGATTACCTTTAGGGATGAGGGCACAGGCTTGCAGTATTTCTCTGGCTTCCCCAAGGTCTTCCAGCTAGTTTTGCAAGAAGGCTGGGCTCTGCTGCAAATTTCTCTGATTTCTAAGCCTTTGGCCTTACACAATACCCACCACACTGCCTGCTGAGAACTCTAGCTCTCCCCAGGAACCCGGAGGACGCTGGGTTCCTCCAGGGCTGGGCTCAATCCACCCTCCTGCTTCCCTCTGAGATGGGGGAGGAAGTGAAAATGGGGCACTGTCTCAGTAGGACTCCCCAGTGCCTAGCTGCTTGAGGCTTTTCTCCAACCATGTTAGTAGTTAGTGTGGGGCTAGTTCCCAAAGCTCAGAGTGACTAAGGACTGGTCTTACCTCTCTTCTCCACCAGGAGGATGGCAGAGAGAGCCCCATGATTAAGAGCCTAACAGCAGACAGACACAGCAAGCATGGTTACTAGTTTCAAGGCCTAGAACAACTGACTTAACCTCCCATTTATGCCCACCTCTTAGGGTTGCTCTGAGACTAAAATGCCAGATGTATGCAAAGCCGCTGAGCATAGCACCCGGCATTTCATCCCCACTAAAGATCAGTGTGCCTTCCCCATTCAGAAAAGATAGCAGGGACTCAGCATCACCTGATACTACCCAGTCATTGTGAAGAGTTAACCACATATATAAAGATTTCACGTGCTCCTTTTTAAATAGCACATCAACCTACCATAAAAGAATGTAGAAGCCAACAGCAAGGCCGGCCAGGACTAAAAGGACAGCAGGAAACACAGCAGCCAATATCACAAGAATAAACAGCACCATAAAAAATTGCTGCAGAAAGTTCTCTGCGTGAAATGGCAGCCTCACATCCAGCTCGTCCATATCCTTGGAAAAACGGTTCATTAGCCTGCCAGTGGGAGTCATGTCAAAGAAGCTCATTGGGCTCTTTAAGATCTGTGGATAAAATCAGAGAGTGCGCATCGAGGTGTGTGTTTAATAAAGCCTGGCCACTCTACTGGGGCTGGGATACTCTGAGCGGCCTGGACCCAACACAGTGTACCAGGCCATCCTGGGGAGGTGAGGATGCTCCCCATTCTTGTGGCCCCCATGAATGAGAGGGATTGTGGGAAAGATTCAGCCTCTGTGTGGAGCCCCAGGGAAAGCCCCTGCAGGTTGGGCCTGCCTCCAAACCAGGAATGCAGCCTGAAGTACCTCTGGAGGAGAGTGGAAGGGGTGGGCAGGGTGGGATTTTGTATTATGAAGCAACAAAAAGCCAAGTGCTCTTGTGTCTGTCTGCCTTCAAATTGTGAGCCACACCGGTGGGCTCTGGCCAGGACCCTGGCAATCAGTGGCTGCTGCCTACTGCAGCAGTGGAATGAGAAGGTGGCCAGAAGGACTTCTTAAGGCCCTCAGTGTACTCAGGGCTCTTTGGAGCTGAAGACGTCCTGTTGGCCTGTATATGTCTGTTCCATTGTAATGTTCTTAGGGAAACCTTCCTGACACCCTTTGCCTCCAACCCTAGTCTAGCCTGAGGGCCCATGACCCTCCCTCAGTCCCTGGAGTTTGCCTTCACAGTTGATAGTACATATTAGGAAGCTTCCCCGACATGACTGTAAGCATCTTGAGCATCGTGTCTGTCCCCAAGCCCAGCCCAGTGCCTGATGTATCATAGGTGCTTGATAAATGCTATTGACTGAATTACTGGGTTCATTTGAGCCCCCGGGAGCAGTACCTTGTCAAACACCTGGTTGTGTAATGAGGAGGATGCCATCAGTGTGGTCTTGGTGAAGGTGAAGCCCTTGATGATACTACACATCAGCACAGACACCATACTCCCTGCATACACCCACTGGTACACATGCTGCCCGGTGTCTGCCAGCACTGCGCCAATCTCACATGCACTCTTGTTGCCCCGGGGTCCACAGGTCATCTTTTGAGAAAAACAAGAGAAGCACCAAGAATTGGTAAACTGTCAGGAAAATGGGAATTTCCCAGAGGATCTTTCCAGAGAGAAAAAATTAAAAAGAGGTGCATAATTGCTAAGAAATCAGATCACTTCCCTTTGAGGGCCTCTGAACTTGGCATGGGTCCTCCTGCTGGGTGGCTAGCCCCCAAGGGGCACCTGACGTACAAGCCCCAGCACAGTCAGGGAGAAAAGTAAAGCAGACAAACCAAGCAGGCACAGCAACCAGATAGCTTCTGTCTTAGAAGCTAACGATTCCTTAGGAGACAAGAGGTGACATTGGGCCGGGAAGATTAAAGAAGCAAAGGAAATCTGGATGTAAAGAGGCTGGCTGAACAGCCCTCAGGCAGCGCATGTAGGACAGGGTGTCAGGAACCTTCTGGCAGAAGCCACCAGGCCTTTGAGGAGATGTGGGGGACCTCTCTGTAGGATGGACCAGCCCCACAGCACCCCCCCCCTTTCCTTTCCTTGATGGTACTTGGAAGGCACTGGTCTACTACCTTGAGGTCCCTGGTGGGGAGGAGGGAGCTTGGTGAACCATGGGGCTCTAGGAAGATTCAAGAAGACCACATGCAGGCTCCATCCTGCTGGGGGGAGAACACACATTTTTGCTAGCATTTCTGGGGAGAGGCCATCTCCTCCTCCTGAGAAATTGGTAGTTCCATTTTTCTCTGAGCCATGTGCTGAAAGTGAAGACTGCCTTTGGGGAACAAACAAGCATCTTTCTTCTAAATGCCATTTTGCTGATTACATCAATAGCAGAAATGTAAACCAGAGGTGACGGCTGATGGATGAACAACTATAAAAGCAAAAAGCATCCCTAGGGAGCTAATTGACAAAAGGCCTAGCTTGAACAGAAGAGTCTTCACTACACATCAGCTTGTGCCCACTGTGTCTGTGGGGCCAGGCAAACGCCTGGGTCTGTCATCACGGCTACGTGCTCAATTAGCCAATGGCACTGGCCCACTGGGGAAGCACCACACCTAGGAGGGGGTTCCTTCCAGACCAGAAACCTTGAGCTTTTCATGAGCCAGCGAGGATCTGGGGGAATATTCCAGAGATGGCTCTCTTCCTGCACAGTGCGGGGACCCACTGGCTTCTCCCCTTGGAAATGACCCCAGGAAGCTGTGCTAACCTCCGGGAGAGCTATAGTGACCTCTCCCTTGCCTATGTCTCCCCAGTGCCTTCTCCCTTTGGTTGTCATAGCAACAGAACTATACCAAAGTGTAATCTTGGAGGATGGGCCCACAGCATTTCCAAGGGCTCCAGGAAAGCTTAGAAACCATCGGCCCAAAGCTGGGAGAGTTTTTAGCAAGCTCCAGCAAGAGCAGACTTATCAGTCATTCCCAGGAGGGCCTGAGGTCTAGAGAAGACCCTTGGGTGGCAGATACCCAGTGTCTCAGAAGGATACACAGTGACTCTGCAGCACAACCAGGGACTAAATCTGGCTTTCGCATATCCCATTCCTGCAGAGGGACTTTGGAGAGCAGAGAAAGAAGGAACCTTCTGACACCTCACGGTATCGACAATAAGATGCCCGTTTCTGTTCAGAGACAGGAAGATTAAAATCCGTATTAGGCTTCCCCAGGGCCCCTCCAGGGCCCTCCTGAGAGGTGCCTTGCAGTGGAGACTGCAAGACTGACTCTGTCCTACACAGGCATGACTTCACAGACATGCTGCCTTTGCCTAGCACAGCCACAATCTTCTTAGCCAGTCCTTTAAAATCTGAAGGTGACACATAAAAATCCAGATGCCCTGCTTATATTGAAAAATCAAAGGGGATTTCAGGACTTGAGTTGTGTAAGCAGCTGATCTCAACTTGGAGGAAAGGGGCAGTGGCAGGCTCATTGTATGCATGACTCAACATTCCCCAAGGCCAAAGGGAAACTCACCTGTGAGCCCTTGTCTAGCCAGCGACCCAGCCACCAGTTGCTGAAGGCAGAGCTGCCGATCATCAAGAGGAAGAGGGACACCCCAAAAAGAGAGAGGAGGTACCCTATAAGAGGAGGGGAGAGGTCCAGAGGGTTACAGAAGAGATATCTGCAGTGGGTCCAACCCTGATGGAAAATTCAAAGCCTGCAGGAAAAGGGGCCCCATCCCTAGAAGCCACCTTCCAGGCTGCTGCCACAAGTCTGGGTGTTGAGACCCTGAACCCCAATGGGGACACGTGTTCTACCTGGTTGGAAAATGGGTCCAAATTACCAATATATTGAAAAAAAACACCAAATGCACCTTAATTCTTCAAAAAAAAAAACACAACAACCAAAAAACAAAACAAAAAAAACCCACAGAATTTTCTTGCTGGGGAGAGACAAGAAATAAAACTGTAAGGTATTTTTGCACACTAAGATGGGAATCTTGCACAGAAGGGAGGCTATGAGCGGATGGCCGCTGCACTCAGTGACGAGGCAGCGAGGTGCGGAAGAACCATGGCTGGTTCATGCTGCTGCTCATTCAGTTTCAATAAATAGCATCTGGCAGCTTTAATGGAGATAAAGTGTGATTCCATTTAAAAGGCTGTATTATCAGACTTCATATTTTTAGTGGGGAGGAGGGGGAGTAAAAGCTTGACAAATAGGTCTAGCATAAAAGGAACAATTGTTAAGGAAATTATAAAACGTGCACCCAACAGTTTGAGAAAGGATTTTTTTAATGCAAATTAAATCAAGAAACCCGTTGTTTTATATCGAACCTCCAGAAGCCTTAATGTACGTGTGATATGTTTTCCAGGTCACGGTTCCTTCCTGAGGGGATTCAGTCTGGACGAGCTGGTGCAGAGGAACTACAGAGACAGACACAAGTCCTGTGGCACCTGCGGGCAAGACAGGAACCCAGAGGGGCAGGCACCCCCCTCCTGCATAACCCCACACCACCACCGGAAGGGGGGGCCAGTTCTCCCCCTTCCTTCCAATTATCCTATACTTTGAAATTCCCAACACACTTTTGCTCATGTTATTTCTTCATCACAGCCCTGTAAGGCAGGTAGCTTTGAGTCTTTCAAGAAATATTTATTAAGCACCTACTATGTGCTCGCCCCTGGGATATGGGGTTGTTTCCGCCTGGTTCTCCAGAAGCCTTTTCTAAGAAAAGGGTATGAGTGCATGCAACTTATTCAGGAGCTTTAGGGAGTAGAAAAAAGGAGGAAAGGCAGCAATAAAAAGGCATCTCACCAAGTCAGAGACTCCTGTGGGCAACTGGAGCTTAATCCCATGTAGAGAAATGTCAGAGCCAGTGTGGAGCACACACCTCACAGTCTTTTCATCTGACCAGAGGGATCTGGGATATTTTTACAACTCCCATTGCCCACTGGGTGAGGGCTCCTCCCTGTGGGGGTTAATTTGCCAGCACTTCTAGTTTGACCTGAGGTTGGCAGTTTCCAGAGAGATCTCAGGCAAAAGAATACAGCTGGAAGTCCAGCTGCATGTGCTGAAGTGCTAACAGCACCCACAGCACTTACTGCAGGGAGACCAGGAAGCAGGTGGCTCTGGGCTTCTCAGAGCTCACGCCTCGCAGAAGGAAACGAGGGGGTCCTCCTTGATCAGCCACTGCATGGACTCCTGATTCCATCCACGTGGCCGTCCCAAGTCCTCTCCACTTCCCAAAGGGAAAGAAAATGACCATCAAATTCCCATGGAAACTGCATCCAGGGTACAGGGATGTTTGGATACACATCCTGCAGTCACAACCAAGTACTTGTCCCCTTTCCTCTTCTTCACAGAGAAGCACGAAAATGTCAGCTCCAGAGCAGAATCCTACACCATATGTAGCTTTTATAAACAGAGATAAACAGAGCTAGACACGAGGCTGCCCTTGCAAACGGGCTCGCTGTACCTTGCTTTGAGAGGGATAGCTGTCACACCTCAAATGTGCTTCCATGAATAGAGCTACTATTATACCCTCCACCTAGGAACCTTCGTGCTTCTTTGAAAATGTTCAGCCTGACTTCTTCTCATTGTGTTCCTCTCTGGGCCTGTAAAATGTGGGAGACGCCTAGGCAGGTCGGCAGAGCCTAATGAACCGCATCCTGGAGCACAAAAGGAACTGGTCAAATCCCGGCCGGGAATGTTGCTGATTCTTTGTTCACCTTGCTGTGCTTTAAAAAAAATTCCCTGATGCCAGGCATGCTGGGCACTGCCACCTTTAACTGGCTCCCTTCCTATAGCTTTCAGTGCATGTCACATGTTTGATTCCCCCTCCAGAGAAGGGGAGTGAGAAGGAAAAGAGGAACAGGGTTTACTCTCGTCACAGGACCTCACACCCTGGGCACCCTGGAGCTTTCCTTGGAAGGCCTGGGAGAGATGGTGAGTACCTCACTTCAGCCTTGGCAGCCTCCAGAGCGATAAAAATATGTTGTCTTTCCAAACATGCATGCATTTGTCACAAGCACCATTAATGGTGCCAAATTTCATCGATTCAAAGACTCACATTTTTTTTCACATTTTAACATCTCTGAAATCAGGATGTGCCTTCTATTCAGTAGCATGCCATATCGTCTAATTGGCAAAGATTTTTCTTTCTAAGTGGTACATAAAACGATGGCGATCTTAAAATGGATGGGATCTTAAACTTGATGAAATACACTGAGAGTTTTTTTTCAGCTACACATTATTGAGGACCAGAGCTCTAACTTGGAAAGTCACCTCACTAAGGGCACTTTGATGAAAGAAGTGGTGGATGTAGACCCCTGTCCACTTCGTGCCCAGCCCTGGGCAGGGCACACAGTAGGTGCTCAACAAGTGTTGAATGGATGCAGGGCTGAGGATGAGAAGAGGCAGGCTTATCTCCCACATCTCCTCTTTTTCCTTCCTAGAATTCCGTCCTGCCCTCAACTCCAAATCCTCCCATCCCCCACCTTTTACCACAGTGACTCCGGGGACCAGTCCTAAGGTTGCCCCCTCTGTGCGTTCTGTGAGGCCCTCCCTGACTGTTATGGCCACCTCAAATCCCCATTTTGCAGTTTCCCATGATTATCCACTTGCCTATGACCCCCACCAGACCATGAGATCCTGAAACAAGAGGCATATTTTTGTCCATGCAGACTAGCGTGATACCCGGCATAGAGAAGAATACTTAGTCATATCCCTTCTCAATGCTCCCCATAAAGAGTATGAAACAATTCCTATGTGTGCTTTTGCGTCTAATCAATCTCTGTGCTTTGCCTTGACCTTTCCTAACTAACAACAGTAATAACTACTCTTGAGGGTTACTATATGTCAGGCACTGGGCCAATCACTTCATGGGCAGTTTCTTGTGTAATCTTTGCAAGTTGGTACTGTTATTTCCCCATTTTATGGATTAAGAAACTAAGGTTCAGAGTGGCCAAGTACCTTGCACAAACTCATAAAACTAATAATTGGTTGAGCTAGAGTTTGGACTCGGGCAACTAAAACCCAAAGCTCACATGACAGTAAACTGTATAATTCTAGCTGCCCAGAAGGACATACCCTGTGCCTACATTTCTCTATCCAGAATAGTGATGCTCACCCAATATTTAAGACTATGTAACTAAGAGAACAAATAGCAAATACCTTTTATGTCTACAAATTTTGAGTCTGTTTCAGGTTCTTTTTCTTCATCTTTCCCATCTCCTGGAGCCAAAACTAGGGTGAGAAATAAAGAGAGATCTGTGTCCGCTCATCAGCCATGGGCAATAAGAGAGAGCAGTTCGAACTCAAATTGTACCAGCATCTCCATCTCTCACTGTGGGACTCTCCTTAAGGGCTTCCACCATTGCTGCATTGTAAATGTGCTCAGGATCCTGGAGACAAAATGACATGCCTTCTGAAAGCTCGATGACAGGACTTCTCCCAGGCTGGAGATCGCGAGGGAAAGACCCCAACTCTTGCACTCTGGTACAAGTAGTTACCTTGAATTGCAACCCTCGGAGGTTGTGAATCAGCTTTGCATAGCACCCTCTCTCCTCCATTAACTCCTTGTGGGTTCCCTTTTCACAAATCTCTCCATCTTCTAACAAAATGACTTCATCACATGACTCCAAGAACTGCAGAGATATTAAAGTGATCTATAGTGAACTTTCCCCTGGTAAGAGAAAAGTGTGGTGCCAAACTCCCATCAAGTGGCAGCCCAAGTTCCTCTAGTGCAGTGGTCATCAACCTTGGAATTATTGGCACTGAGAGCCAGATGATTCTTTGTTGTTGGGGCAGAAACGGGAGGCTGTCCTGTGCATCGTAAGCTATTTAGCAACCTCCATACTCTCTAACCCACCAGACGCCAATTGCACCCCCTATCCCAGTTGTGACAAGCAAAAATGTCTCCAGATATTGACAAATGCCCTCTAAAGGGCAAAATGGCCCCCAGCTGGGAAGCACTAATCTAGTGAACACTGGTGTCATGAGTGCAAAGGGAGCCTCGGTTGTCACTATGAAGCACATTGACTCTTCCTTTCCTACTGTTCCCTAAATGAGCTGCCCTGCTGAGAGATCAGATCGGGGAGCAAGGGGGATTTGGAATATGAAATGGACAAGTTACTACAAGACAAGATTTGGTGGAGAGGGGAAATGTGACCTCACCAACAACCTTCCTCTGCTGCTATAAAGTCACAGGCCCACCTCATCATCCTCATCTAGCCCAAAAGAAGCAGAACACAGAGCAGACCTTGGCCACCAGGCCATTCCCCCGGCTCCAGGAGTTTATGCCAGCTTTATCTGTACAATAAAAATATAACTACATTTAATATGGCATCCCACATTTTGCCCAAAGCACTTCTATTTTTCTAGTTTGAGTTCCCTTCATTTGCATATCTCTCCTTAGATCAAAGAGTTCTGCTAAGAGGGGTTTCCTCGCATTTGAAATGAGATAGAGCTCTCTCCATAGGGTCAGGTCAACCCATCTAAGATCAGGAAGCCCCTCGTACTGGGGCAAGATGCTATGAGATTTAAGACAGTTTAGCCTAAAGAAGCCTTTGCAATACAGGCCAGAAGTCTTCCCCTGTACCCGAGGTCTACCGAAGGTCAAATCAGCTTTTCATGCTCTTGATTTGAAGCTTGAGAGAAACAGCTACATTTGGATATTGTACTCTGGATGGGGTGTTGGGGAAACAGGGAAGGTGCCCAAAAGGCCAAATGACAGCCGTTCTGACAGCTTGCACAGCTCCAGCCTTTCTGCCTCCCTTGGACTAATGACTCAGCTTCTTGTCCGCTTTCCCGGACAGCCTAAGCAGGAACAGTGTGGCTTTTAATGTCCAGTTGAGATGCTTTCTGAGTCTTTTTTTCTGAAAATAACCTCTCACCTTTATACAACATCTTCTAACTTTTCAAGGCCTCATCTTGTTTTGTCTCTTATCTCTCAATCTCCCACGAGCCAGTAAAAGAAGTGACAGCTTTGTTACCAGCCCATTCTCCAGATAGGGAAACTGAGGCATTGGTATGGGACCTGATACAGCCCCAGAGCCTTTTCTACCAGTGTGGGGGCCCACACTGCAGTCCAGAGAGCTCCTGGTGAAGGTCCTCCGGCTAACGAGCACACGCCCTTTCCCAGTTCACCCCGGTGGGGCCTGGCATGATTTGAGCAGCTTTGTTTTGCAAAAACAAAATCTAACCCTGGGTTGGATTTCAGGGGCAAACACAGCTCTTATTTCATTTGTTTCCTCAAGCGAAAAAAGAGCAATCATCCAGCCTGAGCGCTGGGAAGCTTCTGGATTGGCTGCGGGCCCAAGAGTAAAACCAGCGGAGAAATGTTCTAGGAAGCCCACAGGCTCTGGTTCAGGGGCTCTGAGTGCCCTCCTCTCCAACAATGGACAGCTGGACTGAGACTCCAGTGCCATCTGGTGGATGCTTGCATTTTTCAACTCTCAAAAAGTGAGAGACAATGACCTTGGAGAAAGATAGACTCCTTGAGGAGACTTAGGCCTCAGGGGAAAAGGTAGTTCTTGCCTGAGGTCATGGTATCAGTCATCAACGTTCAAAGACTCCACTGCACTGCTGTGATGACTCTCCCCAGTGAGGACTCCTGCTAGGACAGCTATGGCCCACCTGTATCAGGAGCCACAAGTCCCCCTCCAGCGACCCAGGACCCCGCAGGAAGACAGTCCTCCCCACTACAGGTGGTCTCCAAGAACTAGACCCTCACGGTGCAGAGCCATGGTTCCAACATTTAGCACCCTGGCTGGGTGAGAGCCCATTTCCACTGACTTCATGGGGGTCCAGAAGAAATCCAACTTTCTCCACTCTGATTACTGGCCAGCTGAGGAACTTGTTGGCATCAGCCCCACTGGATGCTTCCCAGCAGTGATTGAGCCTACTCAGAGTGAACCCAAAATTCAGATGCTTGGAGCTTATTTTGAGAACCTCCAGTCCTCAGCAAAGAGGTTGGAGACAGAGCTACAGCGATGGGAATGGATGGTTTTCCTGGGTTTTTAAGAAATTTCCCCCTTCTCAAGCTGGCCCTTCTAGACACTGGTAGAAGATCCCAGAAATGCTGGCCAGAACATCCTGTAGCCACAGAAACCTCATTTGCCTCCCCCTTCCCTAAGGTGACTTACCCATACAAAGGCCATCAGATCTGCCTCTTACCCCCAGACAAGGCCCCTTTTGAACATTTTCCCCATAGGTGGCAGGAGAGGAAAGGACAGGATTTCTGCTCCAACAGTCCTCTCAATGCAGGTCAGTCCTGTGGGATCTCCCCTCCAGCAGAAGATGTATACATGTATATACACACAAACATACCACACAACTCTAGCAGCTCACTGTGGAGAGGGGAGGCTGAGGAAGGAGGAAATCTGGTTTGTCTCAGGGTGAAGGGGAATCTTGGATTCCTTGGATTCGTCAAGGCATTCATAACCCTTGACGAGACTGACATTGTGAGAACCTGCCAAGCCCATTCAGGGCAAGCTCAGTAACCCCTCAGCAAGATTCATGTTCCTAAGCCTGAGAGAGTGGCTCTGAGCAAGGAGAAGAGTCTTGTTTTTGCCCAAAAGTCGTGGTCTCCAGCCTTTTCCCCCAGTTAGTGATACCAGGGACATTTGGGCCACCTATGCCCCTCCCAGAGCCTCTGGGCCTCAGGCCCACCCAGACCTTGCTGGAGGAAGGGTGGGTCTGAATTGCTTACACCTGGCTTCCCATCTCCCCACCATCAGTGGTCCAGAGCTAGAGGAGGAGCGCTATGTTCATCCCATAGATAGGGATCCACTGCTCCTGGAGCATCTACCTTCTAGTAGAAGAAAGATCTTGGCCCCACTGAATCCAAAGTTAGGACCAATAGAGGCCATGCACAGAGAGGAGCAGGCAGGGCTATATGCAAGCTGGGAAGGCTGGGGAGTATCATAATTGTAGCCTACACACCTTGCTCCCTCCCTGACCCTGTCTAGGTGAGGACAGCCTCGAATGAGAGAGGCAGGTTTAGGCAGAAGAGGAGACTCTGTGAGCATTAGATGCCACAACCATCCTGTGGCCTCATCGATCCTGCTAGCCCCAGTCACCTGCAGCTGATGGGTCACCAGAACGATGGTCTTCCCGCTGAGCATCTTCTTAATGCACTCCTCAAAGACATGCTTCCCCACGTGGGCATCCACTGCTGACAGGGGGTCATCCAGCAGGTAGATTTCATGGTTCGAGTAGACAGCACGGGCCAGACTGATCCTCTGCCTCTGCCCCCCAGAGAGGTTGAGGCCCCGCTCCCCAATCTGTAGACAGGAGCAAGACTTTTTGCCTATCTCTAGGCTCCACCCCAACCTGAAGTCCTCAGGGAATAGGAACTTCTTGAAGCTTCTCAAGACTCTTCTGTAGACTGATCATTACAATGTCCCAGATCCTCCACCTCTTATGAGGACCCCGGACTATATCAGATGCCTTGGGAAGTAAATTTGCTTCTGCAGGAAGCCTGGTGGGCAGTGGCAACTAGGGGCAAAACTCGTTCCAGTGTTGAGTGAAGGGTTACCTACCTTATAACAGCCCCATTCCAGTTCATATCCCATAGGGAGGGGCTATGTCATGACCACGAACACCAAAGGGAATTGTTGAGCAGAAAGTTCTGGGATAATGAACAGGTGAACAGGATGGAGAAGAGGTTGGAAGCAAATGGACAACGGGGTTCTCTGTTTGCTTGCTTGTGGATCAACCCCCACTAGGACTTCAGAGCTCTACAAAGATAGAAGTCATGTCTACTTTGTTCACCATTATATCTGTAAAGCCTGGCACCACACCTGACCCAGAACAGGCATTCAGTAAGTCTTTGTAGAAAAGATGAAAAGCTAGAAAGACTACTATAGGCTATTCTGTCCAACTGACCCCAAAGCGAGCCCCCATTATGTTGAGCCAGGCATTTGGTTGGGCACTGAAGAAGGACACATGAAGCTGGACAAAACATGTCTTCTATCTACTGTGAGCTCACATACTAGTGAAAGTGGAGGTCTGGTCAGTTATAGACATAATAACAAAGCAGAATTTAACTGAATGTCATCTGAGAAGCATAAACCAAGTATGCTGGGGCAAATTACATCAGACCATGGGATTCAATAAAGGGAAGTCTCCCCCTTCAGGGGGTGGATTTGGGGTTGGAACGCAAAGGGTAGTACCAATAGCAAGAACAGAAGTCTGGAGGCTGGAAGGCAAGTGCATACTTAGGTGGGCAGGTGGGGATGAGTAGAAGCAAACCCTGGGAAGGTGGATCAGGACTGCAGGAAGAGAGGTCCTGAACGCCAGGCCAGGATGGCTGTGGTGGCCATCTTTTTGACACAGGCACATTAAGGGCACTAACAGAGAAAGGTAATGCATTCCAAACTGGCTTTTCTTCAAGATGCTTTAGCTCTCTGGTATCCTTTGGGGTTTTGGCAAAGTGGCAAGACTAAGCAGAGGATACACTGGGATGGGGAAATAGGAAGGTGGCACAGGGACTGCCCTCAAGTCACCCAAGTTGGCAGGCTCCACCCAGGGCCCAGGCAGCTCTTGGGACAAGCAGCTGGGAGTGATGTTTGGAGGGCACAGCACATGAGGCAAGACGGGACCTTTGAGACTCCAGCCACAATGCTGCACTCTTCAATCTATGTCTTTGAAGGACAGAGCCAGCCCATGAAATAAGGAAGCAGCTTTCATCAGAAACCTTCTCTAAGATCAGTCAGACTGGGAATGGCCCCAGGAGTGACAATGCTGAACCCAACACAGGTGGAGTTGGTATCACACCCATTATAATATTCCCCCCAGAATAAACCAAGGTGGAGAGTTCAGGATGTTAGAACCTGGCTTGTCCCACATTTCTTGGGACCTTTCTGTCCTCCAGGACATCTAAATGTGGATGTAGTTGTGGCCTGTCAGCCTCATCCCTTTTGACCCGTGCCACTGTATTGGGGCTGAGCTCCCAGCTCTGCTCACCTCAGTCAGATCTCCATAAGGAAGGCTGCTCAGGTCCTCCTGGAGGGCACAGACACGAACTGTGTGCTGATACCTATGGATACAAATGTCAGAAGTCAGTGTGAAAACAAAAGACCCCATTGCTGCCCTGTGCTGTCTGGAAAGGCATTGCTGGTGTCACTGGGGTAAGGCAAGAAGGTGGCCAGTTGCTTCATCTTTGATATTCAAGGACAGCTTCACCTTGACCTATAGTCAGTCCCCACACACCTGAAGTGGAGTTGAGTCAGGGATGGCTCCTCCCTTCACAAGCTTCCTGGCCTGAAGGGAAGATGATATCAATGTTCATGGAACCTCTGAAGGAAAAACTGGGGGCACCAAGAGCACTGCTCTTAGGAGTCAGAGAAGGGAGTGACAAGTGTGGGCTGAGGTCACTGTGGGAGGCTTCCCTCAAGATGCAAGACCATGAATAAAAGAGATGTGTGTTGGTAGAGGGTAATAGCAGGGTGCTGGAGTGATTACTAATGATGACTCTGACATCTGCTCCAGGATCCTCCTCTACCCACGAGTAACTCCTACAAGGTTGGAGAAAGCAGGACTTTCTCCCCCTGAGAAGCCTGAGGACACTGGGCACAGAGAATGCTGTTTGAGGAACAGAGAAGCCAAGCAAGAATAAGATTCCAGTTCCTTAGACCTCCCAACCCTTTGGAATATCATTGTGCACTGTCTAGTCCTGGACCAGTCTGTAGGGACTCTAATGGGCAAGGCCCTAACCAACTCTTTGTAGCTATGATGCTGGGATCAGCCCTTCATCCTGCAAAGGACAGCAAAGCTGGGGAATCCCATGACCTACTGGGCATAACCCCAGTCCCTCTCCTTGAGGACTTTTGAGAGCAAGGGATCAGGAAAGTCAATAAGCTTTAGTGGGCAAGAACTCAGAGATGTCCAGACCCCAAGCTGTGAGAAAATTTCACACCCTCCTCCCTTGGTTTTCTCTGTACCTCATTCCCACTCAGACTTCCCCCACCCTAGATAGAATCTCTCCCAGGGCACCAGAGTACACACATCCCTGCTTCAGGAAATGGTTTATGCTCTGAATTCCCTCGTGTGCCTAGTGTCCATTCAAGCTCATGCCCTATCCAAGGAACAGTCAGTTCCAGCCACTGGGCCCTAGGTTTCTGTCCCACTTGAAAGGCTGCCTGCTCCATGAAGGTTAATTAGTTGACTAATTTATTTATTAATTAACTGATATCATTACCATCATCACCATCATTGGGATCCTCTCTTCTCAATGCATAACAATGGGCAAGCCTCATGCCTCAGACTTCTCAAGATATACCTTCCCAATAAACAGCACCAGCAAGAGAGTGAGCAGGCAGATCATGAGTAGCTACCCTTCATCTGGCACAATGACCCCTGGCAGCAGTCAATACCCTGGAGCAGAAGCTGGGCATAGCCCTGAGCATCATGCCCATATGATAACTTTAGGAGTACTATACATGGTGGTTAAGATCAGGGGCTTTGTCCCTCCTTGACCTCAACTGCAGCAATTTCTTCCTTGACACATCCCCAGAGGCAAGGGAATCAAGAACAAAAATGAACTACTGGGACCTCATCAAGATAAAAAGCTTCTGCAAGGCAAAGGAAACAATCAAAAAAACTAACAGGCAACCGACAGAACGGGAAAAGATAGTGGCAAATGGCATATCAGATAAAGGGCTAGTATCCAAAATATACAAGGAGCTCACTAAACTCCATACACAAAAAATGAATGATCCAGTGAAGAAATGGGCAGAAGACCTAAATAGACACTTCTCCAAAGAGGACATCCAGATAGCCAACAGGCACATGAAACGATGCTCAGCATCACTCATCATCAGGGAAACACAAATCAAAACCACACTGAGATACCACCTCATACCGGTCAGAGTAGCTAAAATGAACAAATCAAGAGAATGTAGATGCTGGCAAGGATGTGGAGAGACGGGCACCCTCCTACACTGTTGGTGGGAATGTAAACTGGTACAGCCGCTCTGGAAAACAGTGTGGAGGCTCCTCAAAAAACTATCAATAGAACTTCCCTATGACCCAGCAATAGCACTGCTGGGGATTTACCCAAAGGAAACAGAAGTGGTGATGCATAGGAGCACCTGTACCCCAATGTTCATAGCAGCACTGTCAACAATAGCCAAATCATGGAACGAGCCTAAATGTCCATCACCTGATAAATGGATCAAGAAGATGTGGTGTATATATATACAACAGAGTATTACATAACAATGAGAAAGAATGAAATCCGGCCATTTGTAGGAAAGTGGATGGACCTCGAGGGTATCATGCTAAGTGAAATAAATCAGGCAGAGAAGGATAGATACCATATGTTTGCACTCATTGGTCTAACAGGAGAAACCTAACAGAGGCCCATTGGGAGAGGAAGGGGGAAAGACAGTTGGGGAGAGTGAGGGATACAAATCATGAAAGACTATTGAATACTGAAAACAAACCATGGACTGAAGGGGGTGGGGGAGGGAGGAAAGGGGGTGATGGTCATGGTGGAGGGCACTTGTGGGGAGAAGCACTGGGTGTTATATGGAAACCAATTTGAAAATTAACTATTAAAAAAAAGATCAGGGGCTTTGTCAAGGTAGCAATATTTACAGTAGACAAAATATACTTTAAAGCAAAGACTGTAATAAAAGACAAAGTATTACATAATGATACATTATGTCGGTATTATATAATGACAAAGTGTTACATAATGATAAAGGGATCAATCCAACTGGAGGATATAACAATTATAAATATCTATGTATACAGCATTGGAATACCTAAATACATAAAGCAAATGTTAATGAATACAAAGAGAGAATTTGATGGTAATACAATAATAGTAGAAGACTTTAACATTCCATGGACATCAGTGGATAGACAATCCAGGCTGAAAATAAATAAGAAACAGTGTCTTTGAATGAATGACACATTAGACCAGATGAACCTCAGAGGTTTATAAATACCATTCTATCCAGAAATAACAGAATACTCATTCTTTTCAAGTTCACATGAAACATTTTCCAGAATAGGCCACACATTAGGACACAAAACAAGCCTCAATAAATTTCAGAAGACTGAAACCATAGCACACATCTTTTATGATTACAACAGGTATAAAACTACCAGTAAATTATGAGAAAAATTCTAGAAAAAACACAAGCCCATGGAGTGTAAACAATATGATACTTCACAACCAATGGGTCAATGAAATGATTCATTCAATTGGTTGTATTTTTATACACCAATATTGAAGCAACAGAAATCAAGAAACTGATGTCATTTACAACTACACCATGAACCATAAAATACCTGGGAATAAACCCCAAAATGTAAAAGATCTATATGCTGAAAACTACAGAAAACTTATGAAGGAAATTAAAGAAGACACAAAGAAGTGGAAAAATATTCCATTTCCTGGATTGGAAGAATAAATATTGTTAAAATGTCAATACTAACCAAGGCGATCTACACATTCAATGCATTCTCAATCAAAACTGCACCGGAATTCTTCTCAAAGTTAGAACAAACAATCCCAAATTTTGTATGGAACCAAAAAGACTCTGAATAGCCAAAGTAATATTGAAGAAGAAAACCAAGGTGAGAGGCATCACAATCCCAGACTTTAACCTTTACTACAAAGCTGTAATCATCAAGACAGTATGGTATTGGTACAAAAATAGATACATAGACCAATGGAATAGAATAGAGAACCCAGAACTGGGCCCACAAATGTATGGCCAATTTATTTTTGACAAAGCAGGAAAGAGTATCCAATGGAAAAAAGACTGCCTCTTAAGCAGGTGGTGCTGGGAGAACTGGACAGCAAAATGCAGAAGAATGAAACTAGACCACTTTCTTACACCATACACAAAAATAAACTCAAAATGTATGAAGGACCTAAATGTGAGACAGGAAACCATCAAAACCCTAGAGGAGAAAGCAGGCAACAACCTCTCTGACCTCAGCCATGGCCATTTTTTGCTTGACACATCTCCAAAAGCAAGGGAATTAAAAGCAAAAATGAACTATTGGGACCTCATCAAGAAAAAAATGCTTTTGCACTGCAAAGGAAATAATCAACAAAACCAAAAGACAGCCGACAGAATGGGGAAAGATAATTGCAAATGACATATTGGATAAAGTGTTAGTATCAAAAATCTATAAATAACTTACCAAACTCAACACCTGAAAACCAAATAATACAGTGAAGAAATGGGCAGAAGACATGAATAGACACTTTTCCAAAAAAGACATCCAGATGGCCTATAGACACATGAAAAGATGCTCAACATCACTCATCACCAGGGAAATACAAACTAAAACCACTCTCATACCACTTCATGCTAGTCAGAGTGGCTAAAATGAACAAATCAGGAGACTATAGATGCTGGTGTGGATGTGAAGAAACAGGAACCCTCTTGCATTGTTGGTAAGAATGCAAACTAGTGCAGCCACTCTGGAAAACAATGTGGAGTTTTCTCAAAAAATTAAAAATAGAACTGCCCTACAAGTCAGCAATAGCATTATAGGAATTTATCCAAGGGATACAGGATTGTTGATTCATAGGGGCACATGTACCCCAATGTTTATAGCAGCACTTTTAACAATAGCCAAATTATGGAAAGAACCTAAATGTTCATTAACTGACAAATGGATCAATATGTGGTTTATATATACACTGGAATAGTACTTGGCAATGAAAAAGAATAAATCATGCCATTTACAGCAATGTGGACGGAACTGGAGGGTATTATGTTAAGTGAAATAAGTCAGTCAGAGAAAGACAGATGTCATATGTTTTCACTCATATGTGGATCTTGAGAAATTTAATAGAAGACCATGGGAAGAGGGAAGGGAAAAAAAATAGTTACAAACAGAGAAGGAGGGAGGCAAACCGAAAGAGACTCCTAAATACAGAGAGCAAACAGGATGTGCGGTGGGGGAGGGGCAGAGGGAGAGGGGAAAATGAGTGATCGGCATTGAGGAGGGCACTTGTTGGGATGAGTACTGGGTGTTGTATGTAAGTGATGAACCACGGAATCTACCCCAAAACCAAGAGCACACTTTGCACACTGTATGCTAGCCAATTTGACAATAAAATATATTTAATAAATAAATGAATAAACAAACAAAAAACAGAATCAGATAAATACAGAGAACAAATTGATGATTGCTGGAAGGGGAGGTAATGGGCAAAATGGCTGAAGGGAAAGTGGGGGTACAGGCTTCCAGTTACAAAATGAATAAGTCATGGGGATGAAACGTAGAGCACAGGGTATCTACTCAATGATATTGTAGCAGAGTTACATGGTATCTGATGGTAGTTACACTTGGGGTGAGCATAGCGTAACATACAGAGAAGTTGAATCACTATGTTGTGCACCTGAAATGAATGTAACATTGTGTGTCAACTATACTCAAAAAAACTTTTTAAAAAAATATCAGGGACTTTGGAATCAGAACAATCTGTGTTTAGTGGGGTTTTTTTTCATTTTTTTCTTATTTTTTTAAATGTTTTATTTATCTTTGAAAGAGAGAGAGACAGAGAGTAAGCAGGGGGAGGGGCAGAGATAGAGGGAGACACAGAATCCGAAGCAGGCTCCAGGCTGAGCTGTCAGCACAGAGCTGGACGCAGGGCTTGAACTCACAAGTTGTGACCCAACCCAGAGTCAGATCCTTAACTGACTAAGCTACCCAGGCGCCTCCAGAACAATCTGCATTTGAATCCAACTGGGTATCCTTGGAGAACTGACTGTATCTCCCTGATCTTCACTCCCCACTCTATAAAATTGGGCTAATAATTCTGATTGAGTTGTGAGAAGGAAACAAGAACACATATGTAAAGCCATTAGCATAATTTCAGGCGCATTACAAATTCTCCATCAGTGGTGGCTATTATTAATATTATTACCTTTGCGAATCTTTAACTATGAGATTCAGACTGCCCAGCACATCTTCATCCCTTTGATATCCTCAACCGCCATCTTAAGCTTCCTTCCACCTTTCTTCCTTCCTGTGGCCTGAGAGCTGCTATGTTCACCTTAGGAGCAAAACTTCTGCCAGAGAAGCCACATACAAAGGGTGCGTGATCCACCCTACCAGGCTCCATTCAAGCACCACCCTCTCTTCTCTTTCATGATTTTTGCTGTCACTGAACGATCCAGCACTGCCTCCTGCCATTGGCACATTCCTTCTTGGTGCACTGTTATTTCTGTACTTCCGGACTTGAACACCTCAGGGGTAAAGATACACCTGAGCCACCCTTCTGTCCCCCATTGCCCTTCGTGGTCTTGCATATTGCAGCTATTTGGTAAATATTTGACCTGACATTCTAACTGATAAAGATAGGAATCCCTCCTACTAGCCTGCTACTGCAGAAAGAAAAGCCATGCCAGGTAGGGCAGGGAAGAGGCACAGGCAAAGCAGCCCAGAAAACACTGAGCAGAGCAGTCCAACTGGTGCCAAGGACTCTTGCACTGATCAGACCTTCCTGCCACTCTTGAGCCTCCTGACAACAGGATGCCATAGCCAGGGAGGATAAGAGGAAGTAATATGCCTCTTGCTGGGAACTCACACATGCTGACCACTGTCAGCCAGCAAAGACAGTTTGTGCATTCAAAAAATAAGATATGAAGGTCCAGACCACCACTGGAGACCTGACACCCAGATTTTAAAAACCAACTCCATTGGTCTTTACTTCAGCATCACGGAGCTTAGGGAGGTTTCAGGGGGACCTGTATATCAGGGAGCTCCAGTGAGAGTAAATGATGTTGGCCTGGCATTGAGGACTCAATGAATGCCATTTAATAGCCTTGACCTTGGACAGATCAATTCTCCATCCAAGCTTTAGCCTCTTCATCTGTAAAACGGGATTATGATTCCAGGATCTCTCTAAATGGGTATTTATAGAATTCTCATTAGAGGGAGAATGTACACAGCAGCATACCAAACCCAGCAGAGAAACATAGAAAGCTATTATTTCCCAGGGCTTAAAGATAATGGTACAAAGTCTATCCAAAAATTACGACCTGAACTTTGTTTTTATTCCATTAGATAATTTTGAGGACAGTAACAGCAATATATCTTTATAGAATGGATGTCAATTAATAATTTCAGGGCTGATCAATTGCATACTTGCTCCTCATGATTTCGAAGCAATTTTGGTACTTGGCCTAAAGCAATATTGCCAGATATATCTTTCTCCAGTCAGACAACATATGCACTGTTACAAAGAACCTCAGAACATATGCTACCCTGTGCTGGGAATGAAGTGCTGATTTCATCCATTTCTTAGAGTGTGATCACAGCTCTGCTGAAGGTGCCTCTCCTGAGCTCGTGGGTCAGGAAGAGAAAAACCAACACCCATTTGGATCTGATGGATGTTTAATCAGATTTCATTAAAGGGACCCACTTAGTAATCATTACCAATGGCATCAGCATCTATAGCAGAAGGAATAAAATACTGAAGTGGCTCATGCTTTCAAAGTTAATATTACCTTTGGTGATCATACTTTTCTCCAAATAGTATGTTTTCTCTCACATTTCCATGAAATATCCATGCTTGCTGGGAAACATAGGCCACAGTCCCACTGAGTGCCACAGTCCCTTGCTGTAACTGCATCTGGAGTAACGAGACCAGAATGCCTTCGGAAGCCAAACCTCACACACTTCTCTCAGGGGCCCACTGCCTCCTTGCCACCCCCTATTCCATGAACATTAATTATGACGGTGCAAGAGGGTTGACAAGATGTCTTGTCCACATGCTGCAGAGCCCAAATGTGTAAACTGATGGTCTCAAAGCAAAAAATGTACAAGGGGCCAGGCAGGAATGTCACAGGAGAGGCAGTGGTGAGTCCTGCTGTACGCTGGAGAGGCCACCTGACCCCTTTGTGCAGCCAGAACAAGATGCCCTCCGAGAGGACTCAGCATCACAAACACTCCCCTTTGCAGGCGCGCTGGCTGGATCCCACCCTCCTTGGTCAGGCCCCAGGGGTAGAGCACAGCCTGCATGCCTGTGGATGGCGGTCCTGCTGTGCCTGGTCTCAAGGAGGGCAGCCTCAACTCAGCTGAGCGTGCAGTGCAGGGCCTGGTGCCAAGGATGCAGGTCTGGTGCAGCCAGAATTTCTTATTCTTCAAGAGGAGTGGAAAATCCAGTTCCGTGTGGCACATTGAGCAATCCAACTAAAGGCTTGCATGGGCTCTAGTTTGTGACCCCCAGTACATAAGTGCACTTAAGATGATCCCACGTGGTAGGCGTCTGACAACTGGTGGTGTTGCCCTGTTCAAAGCTGTCAGGAGAGGGCATATGCAAGAGATGCCACGGTGCTCAGGGCGGGGGCAGCAGCAGCTGTGTGTTGTGGGCAAGGAAGGAAGGTACCCAAGATCAAGGGATGGGATGCAGTTTCACCTCAGGAATGGTCCAGAGACAGAGAACATTAGACTTGGAGAAGAGAAAAAGATAATGACAATAATGGTAATGATAATAGGCAAAATAAATAGGGGCTATGCCAGGCCCTGGGTTAAGTGCATACAAAAATGCCTATCACCATGACTGGTCCTGGGAATTATCCTATAACTATTATATACAGGATTTTATTTAATCTTCATCACAGCCCTCCTGAGCCCCATTTTACAGACAAGGAAACTGAGGTTCAGAGAGTCTATCACTTACCCAAGATTAAATAATGAGCATGAGGCAGAGGCAGATGTTGAACATAGGCAATCTGGAGCCCACTCATGGGCCACCCTGCCACCCTCGATCCTAGTGACTATGGTGAGGCATCTGATCTCCCCACTGTTACATGGGAAATAGATTCCCTTTTCTCTGAGAGATTCCAAAGGAACAGACCAAAGGGTAGAAGTTAAAAGGAGGCCAACTTCACTTCCATATATCAAAACTCTTGAGAGAGGGAACTGGCTGTGAAATAATGAGTTTCCCACTGCTGGAGATATCTGAGCAGAAGTTGGTTCATTTTTTATGAGATGCTGTGGAGAGACTCATGTTATTCAGTAGAGAATTGGGATGGGTCACCTGCAACACACCTGCTGACTCTAGGGTAATGTATGACAGGCACACACACAGAATCCCAGAGCCTAAGTAACCTCAGGAGCTCACGTGATTCTGCCCCAACCTCCTCCTTCGGACAGGGAAGGAGTGTCAATCTTCCTAGAAATGAGTCAGCTGAGACCAAAAGAAGTCACCCTATTCTAGCAGGCTTTTCTGAGCCTGGTGTCCTCATTTCTGCAGAGGTGCTTTCTCTCCCTACTACAGGCACCCAAGCTTCTCTCTAGGAACAGCAGGGTGGGGAGAAAGAGGACTTAATATTCACTCATTTGGGATGATAAACCATATCAATTTAGAGCTTTGTGAATATGGTAAATGGCCTGGCCATTTTGCTGGGGTCACACAGCTAGAAGTAGCAGACAAAGGACAAGAACCCTGGGCTCCTCCCTCTTCCTACCAGGAGGTCTGCAAAGAAGTTGAGGGCACATTGCTGTGTTAGTTGATGCATACATTCAGTCACTCCATCAAAAAGACTTGACTGAGCTGCAGCTATGAGCAGACACTAGGGATATGGAGATGGATGAGGGGAAAAGCAGATCTAGCTAGAGTCATCGTGAGTCATAGGTTCCTTTGTCTTTCCCTGCCAAGCTGTCTTGCTGGTCTTTCTAATCAAGATGGCCCAAGGCATGGGGAAAAAATGGATTTAATGACTCTTCTCTTCCTTTGACAAAGATGGTATTCTAGACAAGGAAGCCGTCACTGTTTAACCCATGTCCTTAGGAGGCAAACCCAAGAGTGTGTGAAAAGCTCAGCCCTGTATGGACAAGGGGCATAGAGCCACTGAACACATTAACTTCCTGAAAATCACTATCAACTGTCTGCATAGCACCCAGTGCAACTGAGTCCAGCCACTGGGTCTACTGGTCTCAGAGGACCCCAAACACAGCAGGTGGGGAACCATCTCACTGTCATGTCAATGTTCCATTTTCAAAGCTTACCTGACCTAGGAGAGCTGCAATGAGGGAGCTCTTTCCACTTCCAACATTCCCACATATTCCCAAGATCTTCCCCTACCAGAGAAACAGAAAAAAGACAGTCATTTCCCCAATTCTTAGATGGTCTTGGGCTGAAGGTATTGTCCCCAAACTGTGCTGGCCAAGGAGTCACTGCCGGATCTAAGAAGTGGCACCTGCAGTATCATACCCCAAACCCAATATACAGCCTAGACAATGTATAAACCTAAGTCTTAATTAAGATTTTCCTTGGCACAGCACACACAGAAATACATATGAGCACTGATGGGAAACAGCCTTGTGCTGCTTGGGACACACAGCCCTTTGACATGAGCATTGTCCCATGCTACACTCCAGGAAAGCAAATCTAATACAACTTAAAGCCTGCACAACCCAGGGGGACATGGGTAGCCTTTGAAGTACAGAGAGCTGAGTGCTTTTCAAAAGTCATTTTTAAAGTATCCTTGCACTTCGGGCACCTGGGTGGCTCAATCAGTTGAGCATCTGACTTCGGTTCAGATCATGATCTCATGGTCTGTGAGTTCAAGCCCTGCGTTGGGCTCTGTGCTGACTGTTCAGAGACTGAAGCCTGCTTCGGATACCATCTCTCTCTCTCTCTCTCTCTCTCTCTCTCTCTCTCTCTCTCTCTCTCTCTCTCTCTCAAAAATAAATAAACATTAGAAAACTTTTAAAGTATCCTTCCACCATACTGAAGCGTAACCTGAAATTACCAAGCAGTTATTCTATTCCAATATTTTGGGTTCATGGATTATTCTACCTGCAGATTTATTAATTCAGCCACAAATCATTATAAGTGCCGGGTGCTTCTCTGGACAGTAGTAACAGCACAAAACAGTAATAGTATGACAGACAACCATTTTGGTCTGCCCTCATGGAGCTTATGTTTTAGTTGGGGGGACCAATAGTCAACCAGATAAGTTAGTAAAATACAGAGTATGTAAGGTGCCTGCCATGGAAACCAATGAAGTAAGGAGGACATAGGGAGGAGATGAGGACGGGTGGCAAGGACCTTACTGGAAAGGTAAACATCTTAACTTGAGTTCTCCCAGAAACAGACCCTGAGTCAAAGATTTGAGTGAAGGTAGTTTGTTTGGGAGGTGCCATGGGAAGGGGAAGGTGATGCCTCAAGGGTGTACTATTATGTCAGCTTCCATGGGAGGCAAATGAAGTTCAATCCTGCTAAGAAATTCTGGGAACCTAAGAAATCCTGGTTCTATCCACCCCCACACTAATGGCTGAGGGAGTCAAGGATACATTGTCAACAGTCAGTGTTTGAGAACTGCTCCTTTGGCTATTAATGTCCTGGGGCTTTGTGGATGATGGAGAGGGCCCTCTGGCACAGATAGAGATCTGGTGATTGAAAGGTGGCCAGGGCACACAAATGGGTCACTTAAAGTATTTGCTACAGATGACATTTTAGTAAGACCTGAAGAAGGTGAAGGAGTGAACCATGTAGATATCTGGAGGGAAACCACTGCAGGCAGAGCAAGAATCCATGTGGAGACTTTGGTGGACACGTGCCCACTCTCCTGTTCAAGAAAATACTGCAAGTGCTGCAAATGAAACAGCTAAGAGCATTCTCATTAAGGCTTGCTCTCTGTGATCTCTTAGAGCAAAGATGCCCATCATGGAGCCAGACATATCTCCTTTCTCACCTGAGATAGACCAGAAAGGCCCATCACCTGTCTGCCACCTGCAGCATGTGAAGGTTGCTTTCTGTCATCATGAATTTCTTTGACAAGTCTTTATGGAACATGAGGCATAATGCTAGGCACTGGGGATAAAGCAGTGGTCAAGTGTTATCCCTGCCTTATGCAGTCCACATTATCATTGATGCTGCAGGTAAGTGAAGCTGATCCATTTTTATATGTATTTATTTTGGGGAGAGCACAAGCAGGGGAAGAGCAGAGAGAGGGGGACAGAGGATACCAAGTGGGCTTTGCACTAACAAGCTGACAGCAGCAAGCATGATGTGGGGCTTGAACTCACAAACCACAAGATCATGACCTGAGCCAAAGTTAGATGATCAACTAACTGAGCTGCCCAGGTGCCCCAAAGCTGATCCATTTTAATCCACTAAAAGGACTTTATTTGTTTTTGAGAGAGAGAGAGACAGAGAGACAGAATATGAGAGGGGTGGCAGAGAGAGAGGGAGACACAGAATCTGAAGCAGGCTCCAGGCTCTGAGCTGTCAGCACAGAGCCCGACATGGCGCATAAACTCACAAGCTGTGAGATTATGACCTGAGCCAAAGTCGAACACTTAACCAACTGAGCCACCCAGGTGCCCCAAGGACATTTAAGGGCAGCACTTAAGTTGGATTTGACTGTGAGAGAAAAAAGGCAATAGCTAACATAAGTTGAGCCTTACTATGGATTTAGCATTTTTGTACAGTATCTCTTTCAGTCCCCACACCAACCTTGTGAAGTGGTGCTGTGAAAATATCCATTGAGCTGATAAGGAAAAGAGACTCCAAGAGGTTAGGCAATATACTCAAGGTCACACAGCTGCCAGGTGGCTGGAACTGGAACCCAGGTACATCAGGTTCTGGGGGTATAACCTTAATCCACACAACACTGTGTTGCTCCCACTGTCTTCAACTTGTTTCAGAAAACATTGACCATGTCCTTGATGCACAAGCCCAAGGGTCACTGCCATAATGAGAAGGAAAGCCACTAGGGGGCTGAAAGGCAGCTTCTTTAAAACACACAAGTAGTTCACTGAGGCCACTCTGGAGGAATTCCGAAGGCATGGTTGGAACAATCCACGTGCTGCACATCATAGGCAGGGGGAAGGGGATGAGAAAGCAAAGTGGGCTGCACCCAGCAGGACTTAACAGAGACCCTAGCTCAATTACACTCAGCCAACTGAATACCATTTCCAATGAATATGTGGCAGACAACCTTGTTAGCAACAAGAAATAGTACTCTACACCAGCTATTGAGCTTAGTATCGCATAATAAGTAAGAGCCTCTCCTTCTATAGTGCTCACATGGGAAAGGGTGAGTCAACAAGATGGGAGATTAAAATACTAGGCACAGGATTAATGCTGAGCCCTCTGCAACAAAATCAACAAACACTGCCATCCCGGGAACACTGTTGCTGAATTCCCAGTCCAAGAGAATCACATGCAGAAGACCAAACGTTCCCTAAATGCAGAGCTTTGTCTAAAGACTCTTGCATACTGAAAACAAACTGAGGGCTGAAGAGGGAGCGGGGAAGGGGAAGGGGGGTGATGGTCATGGAGAGGGGCACTTGTGGAGAAGAGCACTGGGTGTTATATGGAAACGAACTTGGTAATAAACTATTAAAAAAAAAATAAAGACTCTATTCCCCATTCCTGAAGGGAGCAGCCAACAGACCCTAGCTGGCTTCCTGTGCTAGGTTGCTTATTGATCTCATTTACTTTTAACAAGCATGGTGTTTCAGAGCATAGACTCTGGGGCCAGGTGTCCTGGATGTGAAGCTATCTTCTACCACTTGCCAGCAGTATGATTTGGGGTGATTTATTTAACCTCCCTGTGTGTCACATTTCTCAATCATAAAGTGGTGGTAGCAATAATACCCACCTCTTAGGGTTATTGAGATGGTTAGATGAGTTAGTTATGTACCTGGTAAATAATAAGCACTCATAACTGTCAGTTATTATCTATAATAGTACCCCAATGTGAAATTGAGAACAAATCCAAAAAGATTTATAAAAGATAGTCAATTTGAGCCTAGCAACCTGAGATGGGTTGTCCATTCAACATTGCAACTGGGTCCTTCGGAGTTTAAAGATCAGTACTATTACAATCACCATGTTTTGTCAGCTTGAAGAGAATGTACATAGTTTTAAAATTGGGGAGGGGTGCCTGGGTGGCTCAGCTAGCTAAGCATCCAACTTTGGCTTTGGTCATGCCTGCAACAGGCTCTGTGCTGACAGCTCAGAGCCTGAAGCCTGCTTCAGATTCTGTCTCCATCTTTTTCTGCTTGTCCCCTGCTCATGCACTGTCTCTGTCTCTGTCTGTCTCTCAAATATAAATAAACATTTTAAATTTTTTCAGTTTATAATTGCAGAAAGAAAACAGTCTAGAGACATCCCCACAGCACCTCCAGCTCAAATGAATTATGTTAGGTCTTGATAAAACATAGCTGTGTGATACAAGAAGGAAAGATAGAAGCCACACTTGCAGAACACATACCCACCTTTCTCACCACAAAGCTTATATTGTGCAGAACTGATTTGGGGCTACCACTTTGCTCCTCTGGGCCAGCAACTTCCTGGACTGATGATCTCAAGCTGTAGGCCTCTTGCTTATGTTTCTTAAGAAAACACTTTTTCTGGTTCTGCACTTTCTTTGGATCGCTTTTTCTGCTAGTTTCTCGATCCCATGTCAAGGTAGCATTTGCTAAAAGCAAGACAGTATCTGGGTCTTCTGGTTGGGTGATGTAAGATGGAGGGCTTTTATCTATGAGAATTTTCTAAGATTAAAGAGACAAAATTAACTGGGCAGACATTATGCATTTACAAGAATCATCCCAATATATCTTCTAATGACCCAAAACCATATCTTGGCAATTCTACTTAGGATATTTAGGGAAGATATTCCCCTGGGAGAAGTTGCAGCAGAAATAGTGTACTAACTCATGCTATCTAGGACAGATGCCTCTTTAGCCACAAAGCCTATGTGGGTCACCCACATTGGAGACTGCTGATCTCAGCTACATTTCTTCCTCCTGCCCAAGGTAATCAGTGTTTCCTAGTCTTTGGGTGTGGCTTCGTTTCCTGGCACTAATGATTATGAAACCAAGGTCATATGCTCAGCCTCTGCCATGTCTTCTTCCTAGTACCCACTCAGCTCAGTTCAACAAAACATTTGCCAAGCATCTGCCCTGTGCCAAATTCTGTGGTAAACAGAAGAAATAAAACTATGATAAGGCAGGATTCTTGTCTTTAAATAGATTACAGCCTAGGGGAAGATGGGAACATACACAATCATCTCAGCATAATGTGAAAAGAATAAAACTTTGTAACTGCCAAAGAAGGGACACTTGGCTCCCAATCCTGAGGTCCATGTTTGATACCCAAGCTGAGTATGCACAGGTGCTGCACAGGCAAAAATGAGGGAAGGAAGAGGAAATGAGAGCCTTATAACAAAAGGCATGGCATTAGCAAAGGCAAGGAAACATTCAACAGCATGGTTTCTTAGGGTGGGGACATGAAACAAGCAATCCAGGATTACCATACAGCTCAAGGTAGGAAAGGGATAGGAAATCAGGTGGAGGCATAACTGAGGACCCACTGATGGAAGGCTTAGTTTCAATCCTGAAAGGAACAAGAACTCAAGGATTTCAAGCAGTTGAGTATCAGTGGTCATACCAATAATTCAACAACTCTCTAGGGGTGAGTGCAATACAGATTTAAGGAGAACAATGGAAAGGGAAGATTGGTTCATAAATCACTGTGATAATTCAGTGATGGCAGTAGGGATAGAAAGATAAGGCCTTGAATGAAGGTGATGCCATTAGGGACAGAGAAGAAGTCAAGGAGTCAAGAAATAGCATTGTTCCTGTAGTCTAAGATATCTGATAAAATATATACAATTAATATGATGGTCTTCATTCTTGGGTTTTGTTCAAAAGTGATGACTTAACAATACCACCTTCCAATCTAATCTTACAAACAGTGCCTCTTAAAATTAAGGAAATACAGGAGGTGACTCAAAAGGGCTCTCGATTGGTGAAATGTGGATAGTAAGGGAGAAGAGTGATACAGGCATCTCGGATGCCTTGGGGTGACTTCCAGAATGCTGGCCTGAGTGATACAATCATTCAGTTAATTCACACATGTCCAAACATGCTGTCCTATTCTCTGTAACTCCTCCTTCTCCTTCCCTTGACTGAACTGAAAACTACTTTACATACCCTTCTTGCATGTTAGTATCCTTACTGTGTGTAGCGATGACTGGGATACCTGGTCCTACACGAGACTGAAGGCTCATGGGAGTAAAGACTCTCTTCCTTTTATTAGCATTTCCTACAATGTCTCATCTATAGGAAGCACACAGTACATCTCTGATGAATGAATAAAGCAACTAAGTGCATACATGTGGTGCCCACTACCCTCTTCATCTACCATCACTACACCCACCATATGGCACACCAGGTAGGGAAAGGATTAGGGAATAGCTCAGTGCAAACTCAACACTACTCCTGGAACAACTTAAGATTAATGACCTGGAAAAAGACTAGGGGCTCAGTAACATCATCTCCATGTATGAAGACTCTATTTCATCTTTACTAAAAGGGCAGACCACCTTATAAAGTTTTGCTTATACCCTCCTTGATGCACATTTATTGATCCAACTCTGAATGCTGGGCCTTATCCCAATGTTCTCCAAACCAAAGACCCAGCCTTCCAATGGACTGATGCAGCTTTCTCATATCTGAGAATTTTCCCACCCAAAAACAAGATCTCTCTTCCCTACTCACCCAGCATTATTTATACCTTCATTCTCCTCAGAGAGACATTGGCTTCGGCCATTGCTTTGACCGAGAAAGGCAAGATTGCAATTGAAAACTTCATTACATTAAACATGGCAATCACACTAAATGCCTGAAGAAGAAAAGAGAGGTAGAGGATTTAGAATGAGATGTTGCCTTCGCTCTGAATAATTCTATCCATGGGAATTATAATTGCTGAGATTAGGAATGGTGGCATAGTTGGAATTCTTACCGGAACATTTTTTTTCATTTTATGACTCTCAAATCATGGGCTGGCAAAGTAGGGATAGCAACATGTTAATCTATTTTGCTTTGGATTTTCATCAAAATGTTGGGAGATTTATCTCCTTTCCTCTGTAAGTCCAGGGAAGATAATGTGATAATGTGTGGGGAAGGTCTCTAACTGAATGTGTTTGGAATCTTCCACCCACATCCTTACTTGGCCTAGACCTTTCACCCAAAACCCCATGAATTGTCCTAAATTATCCCCTTTCCCCAGTTGCTTTAGAGGTCTCTGACCCTTCAGGACTAAAGCCTCCTTTTCCATACCATATTTAGCCCCAGGAATGAAGGCAGAAGTTTCCTGGAAGGACCTGATTGGCCCATGCTGGCGACTGGAGAGTGACCTCTGGCTCTTCACCCCCGAGGTCTGGCCTCCACACCCTGCCTTCCCACACACTTGGGACAAATGTGAAAGCCTCTGTTCAACTGCTTTTCCCAAACACCACCTCCCCTCCTCACTGGGGCCTTTATCACTGAGTCCTGCCTTAAGGTGGTTAACATCATACAGCCTCAATGAAGACAAGTCTCCTCTCTCCGTTGGTGCCTCAGGGGTGCATGATCCCATCTACCAGATTTCATCTTCTCATCCGCCTGACTTGTAATTAGCAGCTTCTCCCTAACCACCCATTTAAGAAATTAATAACACAATTTCCATCAACAAATCCAGAGTGATCCTACCTGCTGCTAAATGAGCCCCATGGACAGAGCCCTGGGCTTCAACTAATCCTCATTAGTTCTGTAAGGGGACAATGAAGAATGCTCCCTTCATCACATCTGGTCCCAAATCCATCCCCAAAGAGAACTCAGCTCCCCCAAATCCCAACGTAGTATTTTGCCTTAGAAAACCCAGGCCTTGCTTAACAGAGCACTCAGGCTCCCTGATGTGAGCCAGCACCTGGGAAGCTGACCTCCTACTGATGTGGCCCTGATAGAGGAGACAAGGGATTCCAACTTTGAAGAAATACAAGCCTTGCATTGAGGAGAATTTGTTCCTGACATAGATTTCTTCTAAATCATCATTTTGAAAATATTGGACCATGTGCAATCAATTTGGTTTTAAATTTGCTTGGTGCATTGCTGGGGAAAGAATTGGTTCTGTTTAGGATCATAGAACATAGTCACAATGATTGAGACGCATTCTGTTGAGGCTTTGGTATGTCAACTGCTATTTATTCTGGCTTTGGGTTCATAGCTGAATTCAAGCCCCCACAGTGTATGAGTGAACTGTGTGTAAAGAACCTGAAAAAATAAAAGCACCTCACAAAGGAACACAGAGCAGTAATGGAACTGACAGCCTCCTGACAGATGCTCTACCAAAAGCATCTGCCTTCTCCAACATCCTCCTTCCCTTCAAGAGCCATGATTTTGGGTGCAACTTTTGCTCTGTGAGCACACTTGCTTATTTTATTCTCTCTGGGTTTTGTTCGTTTTTTGTCTTGTTTTTATTGACTTTCATCCATTCACTTACCCTTCAGACACTGGATTTAATATCTCAGCTGTTTGTTTATTTCAGCCAGGGGCTGTTTTCCATCTAGCCCCGAGTTTCTTTACCTTTGAATGCACAGGCCCTCTTATTAAAAAAAAAAAAAAAAACCCTAAGTATCTCACATTTATTCTAACTCTCTCTCTGAGGCTTTCAGCCCAAATTCTCCTGGCCTGGGTGAGCATCAAGCTAATAAGAATAACAAACACTTACACAGCATTTACAAGATACCAGGCGCTGTTCCACATGCCTTACGTAAAAGAACCTCTTCAGTCCTCATAACCACAGGGACTATCATAACCCCATTTATAGATAATAAAACCAAGCAAGAGAGGTTGAATGAATTGCCCTCTGTCATAGTCAGTAGCAAAGTTGGAATTTAAACAAGGGGGATTCTGACCTTAACACCACACTGTGTTTCCCAGTACCTATGACTCCTCCCACCCAGAAAACTCCCACAAAATTTCCTTCTTGTAATATGTATGAATAATTATGAATAAAATAGCCAAGTGCTCATTTAATTTCAGTTTAGTGTTCCAAATGTCAAATTGCATTTCAACACTAACTACTGCCCCTGTACTGACATAGACTGGACGAGAGTCACCGTTAGGCTCCTTGTCAGTTCAAGTACTTGTTTATAAAAGTCAGTGTAGGGGCACCTGGGTGGCTCAGTTGGTTGAACATCTGACTTCAGCTCTGGTCATGATCTCGCAGTTCATGAGTTCGAGACCCACATCAGGCTCTGTGCTGACAGAGCCTAGAGCCTGCTTCTGATTCTGTGTCTCCCACTCTCTCTGCCCTTCCCCTGCTTGTCCTCTCTCTCTGCCTCTCAAAACGTAAATAAACACTAAAAAAATTAAAAATAAATGAAATAAAAGTCAGGGTAGATTTCTGGCCCTTCTGTGATCTGGTATTCTGATGCCAGTGCTGGGCAAAGGCAAGGAGGAGCTTCCCACCTAGCACTGTCCAGTGTGGAACGTGAAGGAGGCCAGCTCTAGAGATGGTTCTTACCACTGGGGCAGTGAGCCTGCGTCTCAGGAGGATGTGGCAGGTGAATGTCAATACAATGGCTATGGTAGATGCAATGGGGGCCAGGGCTGAGTTTCCACTTTGAACAAATCCAGCTTTTTCCAACAATTTCCTTTCCCTCTTCCTTATACCTGTAAATAGAATATGGTCTATGATGGACTTATTTTGCAGCACTAAGAAATGCACTAACCCTTGGGGTGTCTAGGCGGCTCAGCCGGTTAAGCATCTAACTCTTGATTTTGGCTCAACACATGATCTCACTGTTTGTGGTTTTCAGTCCTATGTCAGACTGTGTGCTGACAGCGTGGAGCCTGCTTGGGATTCTCTCTCTCCCTCTCTCTTTGCCCCTCCATGCTCATGCCTCTTTCTCTTCTCTCTCTCTCTCTCTCTCAAAGAAATAAACATTAAAAAAAAATAAATGTATTTACCTCTGTCTGATCTTCCTGCAAGTGGGTGTTAAGAACTCCTGAAGGAAGTTTAAATGAGAGGAGGCACAAAAACCCTGGGCACATACTGGAAGCTCAGTGTCTGTCAGCTGCCATATTGGATGGTTTCTGGGGTCTCTTGCAATCCTGATTCTGTGTCAGGATTCATACACTTGTGTGGTAGGTTCTCCTTCATGAGGAGGGGTCCTGGGGAGATGACGAGCGAGACGCAATGACGTTTCCAAAGGCTGATAGACAATGGAAACAGTGATGTTCCCAAACCCCGCGAATGGGACCATGAACAGGGACTCTCCTCAATGGAAGCATGGACGGTCCCAGAGAGACAGCACCATGGACATCCCCAAAAGAGATGGAGATGGATCAAGACTAAGAGCTAATGGCAAACTTTATTAGGAACAGCATCTTATTTCATACCCTCCTTACTAGCATGGAGAGCACAGTAAACATTTAGTCAGCAGTAAATGTTTAACCAGAACAATAGATACAGGTAGAGAAAGGACAGAACAAGAACAGCTTGCAACTGTGCGTGGGTTTATCTCCGGTGCGATGATTTCTTGACACACTTGGCTGATGACCAGGAAGGCTCTGTCCTGCACGTCCTCCTGGGACTTCATCCAGTCCCATGTTCCCAGCGTTCTGGGAACAGAAGTCCGATAAGGACGATTCATGCACAAGGCAAGTAATGTAAATGAAGGGAGTGGACAGAGAGTAAGACCAGAAGGAGAGTGTGGAGTGTGGCAAAATAGGGACCACGTGCCTCAGTGAAAGGGGCAGCCACCTCTCAGTGCAGAGCAGCCAGGTCACCAGACCTTCAACTGTTCCAAAGTCTGCGATCAGGAATTTTGTGGGACAGGTTTCCACTTGCAAATGTTGGGAACTAATTGAAAGAAGTTTTAAATGCTGTAAAGACCAAACAAAACACATGTGCCAGCCTGAAGGCTGCCAGATTGGGGCTCCTGTCCTGTATCAGCTACAAAAACCCAAGAGCATTTCTCCATTTCATAAGTCCAGTTGGAGTCCATGCCTCTGCACTGCCCACAAATTAAATTCAAGCCTCTTTCTCCTAGTGTTTAAAGTTCTTAACTCCAATTCCAACCTCTTCTGCAAAAACCCTTCACACTAGCAACATGGCGCTATTGCCATTCTTACCAAGTGCTCTGCTGAGCCCTGCACAGTACTCTCATAGATCACTCTCATCACCATATGAAAAAAAGAGAGGCTATTATTATGCTCCCTGGAAGGATGGGAAAGTCATAGCAGGTTAAGTAACTTGCCTTTTAAATGGTGAAGGCAGAGTTGGAAACAAGTTCTACTGCAATCCAAAATTCTGGTGTCATATGCCCTTTGCCTCTAGAATACACAGCCACCTCCTTTTCCCCTAAGCACACCCTCATATACCCATCTCTAGGCCTTTGTCCTACTGGGAGTCTTCCCAAGCTTTGTTTGTGTCTGAATCCTAGCTATCCTTCAAGGCCTTTCTAAAATGCCACCTTTACCATGACGCTCTTCCTGATCTCTCCAACCCGATATGCTCACTCCCTCACCCTATGGAGCTTCTCTCCATTTCCCTTGCAGTATTTCCCCCATTTTATCCTATGTTCACTCATTCAACAAATTTTAACCTGATGTCTACCATAGGCCAGGTGCTGTACTTGGTGTTGGAAAACATAGGAGTAAACAGGATCTCAGCTCTCTTTCAGTAGGGAGATAGACACTAAAGAAACAAACAAATTCTATCATTAAAAAATGTTTTGGGTCATACGAAATAAATGAACAAGGTTAAGTGAATAAAAGGAACCAGTAGAAAATGGACTTGCTTGGGACTGTGGTCAAGAAGGCCTCTTTGAGTCAGTGACATTGAGAGGAGACACAAAGTCACCATGAACATCTAGCATGAGAGCATTTCAGGCAGAGAAACAGTAACTGCAAAGATTCTAAGGCATGAATGAAGGCAGACTGGAGGTTCACAGGGCTCACACAAGCTTTCAAGGATTAGGATAAGATGTGATAAGCTCAGAGAGGTCATCAGGGACTAGGTCATATTGGATCTAATAAGCCATTTAAAGGAATTTGGATTTAAATCAAAAGTCCTAAATTGGAATAATCTAAGTGTAATAAGAAGCCACTAAAGATGTTTAACAGGGAAGGACAGGATCTGATTGACATTTTTAAAAGGTCACACTGGCTTCTGAGAACATAATGGATTTCAAGGGGAAGAAGGAAAGCAAGCATTTCATCTAGAAGTTCTTTACATGGTCCAGAAGGGAGAAAATATTGGCTTGCACTAGAGTGACAATGGAATGAAGAGAAGCAGATTCTAGATATATTCAGAGGTAGAGCCAACAAACTTATAGCTATTGTTGAGCTTAGTTAGCTCACCCTCTCATCATCTTAAAAGCAGGGACTTTTTTTTCTAATCCTTTTGTGCACCTCCCATGACCTTGCACATAGTAGGAAGTTGGTGAATATTTATTGAATTAAACTGACTTAGGTTAAATTGAGTCCAATTAAATTGAACTAAGTCAAATGGAATAAAATGGAATCAAATCATTGTGCTAAAGTGAGTTTAATGTATGAGGAAGTGTTCCTGGGTCTTCAAGGAAAGTCATAAAGGGCTGCCAGCATCCCGACCTGCGGCACTTCCTTTAGCAAGCTCAGAAGCAAGTTTTCTGAAGCCACTCCTTAAAACACGGATATACAGCTTCAGGCCCAATTACATGCTGGTCTGAAAGTGTGATTGTAGATCCAGAGAGTCAATTGTAACAGTGGTTCAGATCATTAACCGGCCAACCACCTGAGTCTATGTCAGCAATTATGTAAATGTTCCTGCAATTAGATTTGCATTTATATTTGATTGAAATGGTTTTAATATCATCTTTAAAAAAAAAAGCTATATATACTTTCTCTTATCTGTGCAAAGAATATTGAGCCAGGGGTCATTCAATCATGATGAAGTTGCTGCAGGCAAGGAGATATATATCTAAGTGTGAGCAGACATCTTCTAAGTCAAGGAAATAGCTAGAGGTAGCTTTTCTTCTCCTCATAATGTTTTACTGGATTATCTTTGTAAAAGGTAACTGATCAGTACCAGCACCCACATGCCTTCTTAAAGACTAAACCATATGTTGTTCACCTGCTGCGTCCCTGGGCTCACCAGAACAGATGCCTGGGTCTATTAAAATCTCTGCAACCCCTTAAAAAGCCCAAAAAGCAGCTCAGAGGGTCCCCACAGCCCCTTTTCTGGAATTTCTAGCCCCAAGAACCTTAAGAACCCTTTATAAGAGTACATTGTACAGGGTAAGTGGTTCTTCAAGCACCTGCGTGTCCTACCTTGAATAGTATTGGTAAAAGATTTCTCCCAGGCGTACATTTTAATCAGCTTGATGCAAGTGAGAAACTCATTCATTGTCTGAACTCGCTTGTCTGTCACTGAAATTGCTGATCTTCGAAAAGCTGAATTGAGCATAGCCATAAACATCTGAAATCAAGGTACAAACAGTGTTCACAGAGAATTGCTGAGTTGCAGTTGGCCTAAATTTCCAGAGATTGGAGTATAAGTGCCAGGAAAAGTTCTAAGGGAACCTGGACTGAGATCCTCAGCCACCCTTCCTTTGAGTTGTGGCAGCTGATGTGGACCAGGGGACACCACTCACGATCAGGCAGGTGATATAAACACATGAACTGCTAGTATGCAAAGAGAGTGGTGGGGACTTTGACAAACTGAAAAGCATGTCTCCCTCCCCCAGCGTATTTAAATTCAAGTTCTTAAAATACACTGTGCCAACAAAAGAAAGCACATCTGTGAGCACAAAGTGGGGGCACAGGCTTCAGGTCCACACCCTGGAAATAAAGCCTTCTATCCAACTGAGTGAGAGCATGTGTGCACAATACAAGTGTACAACAGTTACAGTTGCAAAGACCCGCCATTACCTGGATGGGAATGCATATGATGTACACAGATATCCCGATGAGAGCTGTGGGCCCCAGAATGAAAAAGGCATACACTGCACAAACAACCATTAGGATTGGGATGGTGGCTGGCAAGGGACAAAATAAGGCAGCTTCAAACAAGGAATAACTATCACTTGATAGTATATTGAGCACCTGGAAAGGAAGCATATAGGTTCAGGCTTTGGAAGCATCACCCAAACATTTACTCAACTGAAGGCTTTCAGAATGGTTGAGAGGTCTGAGTAGAGAAGAAAAACTGTCTTAAAAGGGGAGGGGTGTTGTCAGGGGACCAACATGATGAGTTTTGTGGTTTCATCCTGATCTGATCTTGAAAGGCTGGTCTTTAGGACTGAAAGTCCCAATGAAGAAAGACAGAAAAAGTAATATTGCCATCTAAGAGCATACTGGAGAGGTGGCTATCTGCTTAACCTTTATCTCTCTCTTCTTCTTCCTGCTTTACTCAGAGCAGTGGCATGCCCAGCTGAAAGACTATATTTTTTCATCCTCCTTTCTGGAAAGAGTGTGGCCATGTGACTATGTTAAGGGCAATGATATATAAGCCAAAAGCATCAAATGGGAGTTTGGGAATGAATTCTTAAAGGGAGGCAACTCAACTTAGAGGACGTTTATCTTCGCTCTTCTCTCCCTCCTCTTACCAGCTATCTGAAACATGGTTGGGATGGCTGGACCTCCAAAATCCATCATGAACCATTATGGGAGCTATGTGCTAGGATAGTGACAAAGAAAGATAGGAAGATCAGAAGTCCCCATACCAGCCCTGAATTGCTCTAGCCCAGACTCCTTTTGCACAGAGTGAAATAAATTCCCCTTGCTTAATCTACTGTTAGTTTGGATTTTCTTGTTCTATGCAGCTGAGTTCATCATAAGATGCTTTGGGCATACTGAAAGAGCAGCTAGAAGAGGGAAGTCAGTCTTCTCCCTTACCTCCCACCACCTCGGATTCCCTTGACTAGGGAAATTTTATTGTATAAATGCTAAGAATCTTATTGCTAAGATTCAAGGGCTTAAGAATATATAAATTCTGGGAGCGCCTGGGTGGCTCAGTCGGTTAAGCGTCCAGCTTCGGCTCAGGTCATGATCTCACAGTTCATGGGTTCGAGCCCCGCATCAGGCTCTGTGTTGACCGCTAGCTCAGAGCCTGGAGCCTGCTTCAGATTCTGTATCTCCCTCTCTTTCTGACCCTCCCTGCTCACGCTGTCTCTGTCTCTCAGAAATAAATAAAAAACATTTAAAAAAAGAATATATAAATTCTTAAGTCCAGTAAGCATAGTCTTTATTATGGTTTTGGCACCCCAAATACTACACAACCAGAATTATTGCATCTGTTACTCATTCATTTCCTTTAAATGCCTGTGATGTGTTCCTTACTGCCTCAGTTTCCTCACTGACAATCAAAGGGATAGGATAAGGTCATCCCCAAACCCTATCTCAGCTCAAACAGGAAAGCCTTTCCAAATTCTCCAGTTTGAATGGAGCCCTCCATCCACTGGATTCCTCTTATGTTTTGAGTCTCCATCACCTCACTTAGCAGGGAGATGGGATATAATGGGCAGGACATCAGACAAACAGAAAGAAGTCATATGCATCATTCAGGAAGCACATCTCACTCATATTCAGGATTTAGGATTTTGTTTTCTAAACTTAAACTCTGCACCAGCTTACCTCACCAACAGAGATGTGTGCCAGCGTCTTGAAGGACACCAGGTTTTCAAAAACCAGGGTGGAGATGGCCACCTTCAACCGGATTGCTGTGCGGTAATTTATGGCCCAGGCAAGGGCCCAAAAGAGCACTTTGGTAAACTCAGTAGCAAAAAGGGCTATGCACAGGCCAATGTCAACCCAGACATTCCTAGAAATGCTCTCGGTCTGTTGGAGGATTTGGTGAATGAGAACCGTCTGTAAAATAGCACAATGGAGAGAGGAGAGGGCTGCTGGGGGTTGCGGTTGGTATAGGAAGGCTCAGATAATGTCAGCAAGCTGATTTTACGAGGCAAACTTTTTAATTAATTTCAGTGGCTGCTGCTGTGCTTGACAAGGATTAGCTTTATGAAAATTTGCCCCCAAGGAGCTCAAAGATAATGACAATGTACTAAACCCACCAGCTCGTAAAGAAAGTAAGTAATGACATTCTTTGCCAGTCTGGGGACCTGTTTGACAAGGCAGAAGAAGGGCTGCCCTCACTCACCGGCCCTATGGCTGCCATGATAATGCACAGGATGTTGGCCACAATATCCATCAAAACACGAGTCCTCTGGAATTTCCAGACCACTCGGCCAAGAGAGGCTTTCTCAGGACCCACCCTTTCCACCTCTTCATCCCAAAGGATTCGAAATCTGTGATGAAAGAACAGGAAGAAAGAAAGGGACTTACATTTCCACTTGCTGTTTGAGGCTACTTTAATGGACAAACCTCACAAAGATGCTCAGCACAAACCTCATCCCTGTCAGTGGTGGCTCCCCACAAGCAGTAGTGATTCTCTTTTCTTCTTTTCCAGCGCAGATGGGATATGGGAGGCGCAGAGGAGCAAAGCCTTGGGCACAAGCACAGGCTGATATCTGACACTTGGGCACTTACCAGACCTTCATTTCCTACTCCTACTGCCCATCTCTGGCACAACACCAGTTCTGATTAAAAAAAAAAAAAAAAGACAGAGGCAACGGAGAAAGGACAAGGCTAATCTTCTCCAGAACAGAGAAGAGTTTGTCCATCTCTGAGATCTGAAAGAAGGCCAAGGTGACAGGCGTGTGCTGAAGGAGAATGACTGATGAAACGGGGAGGAGAAGCAGAGCCAAATCCCCTGGGACCTCATGGTTCTCAGAAAGGAGTTTAGGTTTCTTTTCAAGAACAAAAGAAACCATTGCAGGTTTTTAGGCCCTAAGTGTTAAGATATGTTACACATCTAAAAGAACATTCAGGTAGCTGTGAGACTAGTGGGTTATGGGGGGGGAACAAAGGCTAAAGCAGGGGGACCACAGAAGGAGACTATGATATCCAGGAAGAAGGGGTCTGCATTTAAGGAAAGTGGATTTGAGGAAGGATGGACAGAGACAAGAGAATGTACTGATAAACTAGATGTGGAAGTAAAGGGAAGAAGCATCAAGGATCCCAGCTCTCTGGCTTGGCCAATTGTGTAAATGGAGTTTGCTGAGAAGAGGAAAAGAGGAAGAGGAGAAGGGATCAGGATCAAGAATACAGCTTTAGATACAAGATGCTTATGAGTCATCCAAGTGCAGCTGTCCAATTGAAGGTGGGGCATGTGGATGCAGAGTCTGGAAGAGATACACGGACTGAAGTAGCATGTTATTAAGGCGGCATATGGTGTTGTCTTTGCAGTGGATAAATTCACGTATGAACAGGCCTAACATGGAACAGAAGAGGATCCAAGGTGCTGTTGGGTAGATGGAAGGAAACATTAAAAGCAGACAGGAAGTCCTGGCCAAAGAAGTAGAAGGAAAATCCAGTACTCCACAGGTACTGGTCCGGTCTAGCCCCTTCTCTCTGAGCTCGCTGGAAACTTTCTCTGGACTATAGATGTTGGGAAATTACCATTGAATTAGATGTCCACAGCACACAGATGAGGGAAAGCACAGTTGTAGAAACATGTGCAAGGCCATGTTTAAACTCCCAGCCCTTTGAGCACCTACTTCAGGCTAGGCCTTTCACTTTACCCCATGTAGCCAAAGATAAGAAGACTCCCAGAAGACACAAGTCTAAAAGAAGGCTTTGAGAACTTTCTCATTGTTTAAGACATTATGATTCTTCACAACCTCAAAGGTCAATGCAGATAGTAGAAAGAATTCATGTCTTTATACTTATGCTGACATGGAAAAGTCCTTGTAAATGCTTACTAAAAACAGCAAAATTGTTAAACATTATATAGTGTGCTTCACTTTGTTTAAAGAAAATAAAACATGACATGTAAGTGGAAGGAAGAAGAAGAGGTACTGATCAGCAGAAGATGGTACCACAGAGCGTGCTTAATCAGAATAGAAAAAATTCTGGATACATCAACACCATCATTTAACAATGCTGACCGCTGGGGAGCAGTGCTAGAGTATGGTGGGGATACCCCCACTGTTTAAATGTTTGTTGCTTTAACATTTTTAGAATGATATTAATAGGTAGAATCAATGAAATTTACATTTTTTGCAAGTCAAAACTGTCAAATACTGGTGGTTTCATTTGGTTCGACCTAAACAGATTTTGCAATATAAAAACCCAATAATGATTTTTTAATGTTTATTTATTTTTGAGATAAAGAGAGACAGAGCCTGAGAAGGGGAAGAGCAAAGAGAGAGGGAGACAGAATCCAAAGCAAGCTCCAGGCTCTGAGCTGTCAGCACAGAGCCGGATGCAGGGCTTGGACTCACAAACCGTGAAATCATGACCTGAGCTGAAGTTGGACACTCAACTGACTGAGCCATCCAGGTGCCACGAAAGTCCAGTAATAAAGCCCAGTAATAAATTGTAAAGCAAAACAAAATGCAGTGCCTAAAGCTGCCTGCAGCAGCACCCCAGGTGGGTCTGGCCACTCTTGTCCTGATGTAGTGCTCCTACAATTCAGCAACAGCCCCGCCAGCATGGTCCTGAGCCTCAGGCTGTAGCTCTCAACCAGTGCTTTTTCCACACCAAGTCTCTTCCAATTCTGCCTCCCCAAACATTGGATCAAAGAATCAGCCCAACCCATGTTTCAGAGAGCAGCCACTGACGAGGGCCACCAATGACTTAGGTGTCCATTTCCACACCCAGGAAATGGAAGCACACAAAGGGCTCATGTGCTCCTGCGTAGAGTGAGCTCCACGCCTCAGGTGACCAGAGTGAATCCTGATACCTTTTGGCATTGGTGTCCGATGAGTCATATGGTGACATCGGGGGCAGAGTGTCCACAGTCAGTGTGTGCTTGTAGCCCCTAACCATCACCGGTGTAAGCCAGGAAAATGTAGCAAAGGAGAGCAGTCCTGCATCATCCACAGGGTTGGGTGCCAGCCTAAGACAAATGAGACACTCTGTGTTCCAGGGCATAGTTGTCATTGTCCTGAGTAACTGACTTGACCTCTTAACTATAGCAATAACCACGGTCACAGTTAGAACCTGTGATTCCAACCCATTATCCCTTTGAGCAGTGGTATGTGCTGGAACCAGCTCATAACAGCTTGGGAACGTTGACTGAAAGACATCCAGGAGTTTTGTGTTTAATTGCTAAACACAGCCAATATTGAAAATCACATAATTTTAAATAAATTATCTTAAGGACTAAGGTAATAACTATTTGAAACTCATCACTTCCGAATTATTTTACTAGATTTTGCTAGTATCTATGATGTTTAGATTATGTAAATCTGTTGTTGTATCTGTATGGTAGAAATACCATATAACAGTATGCTATTGCACACCCCCTTCCAACTTTTCATTCAGTGGCATCACATTGTCTTGAAATCAGCCATAGTAGGAGTATTCACACCATAAAAATTTATAAATGCAAACCCGGAAATTATTTTAGAGAGCCAGTGTTGAACACTTACCAGTTTTCAAGCCTCATGACCATGGGAAAGAGGGTGCCTGATTCATTTGTCATGAGGAAATTAAGACCCAGAAGCTGAGTATCAGAAGTCGGGTGCATGTCTCGTGTTCTCAGGAAGATGGGGAAAATGCAGAGCTGGACATGCCACCATGTGAGGGGAGGCTACCTAATCAGGCAATTGTTGGAGGCAAACTCATAGTTTATTGTGATGATGGAATGAATTAATACATTTAAAGTGCTATGACTACATAAATATTAGCCAGTGAGTGAAAAAGGAGGTTGGAAGAGGGGAAAGGGAGAAGGAGAAGAAAGAAATAGAAAGGAACAGGAGGAAAAGGAGAACAAAGAAGAAGAAAGAGAAGGTGTAGAAAGCACAAACAATAGAGGAAAAAGAGAAAAAAAGAAAGAAGTGGAAATGAAGGAGGAAAAGACCTTGTTTTTGCCCCTGAGAAGTTAACAAGAGCTTTCTATTCATACCAGATGCCGTCAGGATGCCCCGGATCACAGCCTCTTGTCACATGTACCCTTGATCTCAGCTATAGAGGAGAGTGTCATGCAAGCTAAGGCTCAAGCGGACAGCATCCCATCTCAGATGCAAGCTGTGTCTCTGTTTCAGTGCCTTCTCATAAGCATGAGTGCAGCCCAGAATTGCAGGGGTTGATGCCCCCAGGAATAAATCTTAACTAATGGAGTATAGAAACTTTTGGATAAATGCATCTTTTGGGTGGAAAATTGTATACTTTCTCAGGAGGACCTAGCAGAATCTAGTCCCAATTCCTACAGCAGTGACACTGGTGACACCCTGCTGTCCTTCCCTGCCTCCCTTCTCCTAAATATTCCCTCTTGCTCATGGGATCACCCCCTAAATGAGCTCTCTGCATCCAAATTCTTCACTCAGGCTTTGATTTTGGAAAATTCAAGCTAAGATAATATTAACAAGGTACTATGTACCCAGTATGTAGTTAAATTTCCTAAAAGGTGGTTTTTATGATAAAGTCATGTGTTACCTTGTATAATTTTGCAACAAATAAGTGGGATGTGCAGAAGCAGAGTATAATGATCCCATTTCATAGACAAGAGCATCATGGCAAGTGCTCGTCCAAACTCTTACTGTTGATAAGTGGTAGAGCAAGAATTCAAACCCACTCTCTTAGGCAGCACCTCACATTGGCTCTCCACAAAGCAATTATAAACTTAGCCAAAATAGTGCATAGTTAGTGCTTTCCTGCCTGGGGCTAATTATGATAACCTATTCCCTCAGCTTTCAACCTTCACCTCTCCTCTTAGATGGCTCAAGGTGCATCTTTGGTCAGAGAGTCTAGGAGAGAGCAGTGCTGTGTACCTTACTATAGAGATGCCACTTGGCTTTTTACTATTCCGAGGACAGGACACAGGACCCTTTCCATTTATAAGAGGCAGCACTTTATAATATTACAATTAATATAATAATAGCATATCATAGCATATAATGTTATAGTTATGAATGTAAGCTTGGAAGTCAGGCTGCTTGTGTTACTATCCTGCAGTTCAAAATGGACCCAGTTCTCTCTCCCTAACTGTATAACAGCCCCTTGGGAATGTGAACTTAGAGCTGCTTCCACCAGTAAGTTTAGTCTATTTATCCATGCCTTGAGTCTGAGCTGACCTGTGACTTAATTTGGCCAATAGAATGCTATGAAAGAAATGGTATGCCCATTCTGAGCCTGAGTCCCAAGAAACCCTATACATTCCAACTAATCCTTTTGGTGGGCTACTGTACTACTAAGTGATCAAGCCCAGGCTACCCTGCTGGGGGTTGATAGTCCATGTTGCCCATTTGCTTTCATTTTCCCAGTCAACAGCCAGCAGACCCTGTGAAGCACAGGCTCCTTGCTGTCCAGGAGATTTATAAGTAAGCTTAGTCAAAATCAGATGAATCACCCACCTGGGCTTAGCCTAGGTTGCTGACCTACCCATACAATTGTAAGCTAATTAAATGGCAATTGTTTTAGGCTTCTAAGTGTTAGCAGTTAGAAAGTTTGTGTGTTACAAAGAAAAAGCTAACTGATTAACTTTGGGCAAATTACTTAATTTTTCCGTGCCTCACTGTTTCACCCATCAGATAAAATAATAACAATACCTGCACAGTGGTGGTGAAGAGTGAAAGAAACCATGTTTATAAAGTACTTGAACAGATCCCAACACATTAAAGATCTCCTTAAACATTGGCTATTGTCTCCCTCTCACCAAAGGACAAAAGGAGTAAAGAAGTGGTGGATGGATGGATGGATGGATGGATGGATGGATGGATGACAAAAGGACAAGCATATAGAGCAGCAGCATGGGGAACAGGACCAATATCTACTCTCTTGATGAACTAGAAACTATTCCTGGAGGCTTTACCTCAGCCCTTCCTCCAATCTTCCTCCTGGCTTACCTCGCATAGGGTCTCACCGGGATCATGGTCTTTAGGCTGGGGTCATATCTTTCTACAAATGATCGTCGCTGGCCTCGCCGATCCAGATCGGAGATAAGGTAGGGACCTTCACCCACCATCCTGATGGAAGCCTGGAGCCCTGGGCTGTTGGCCTAGGAACACTTTCACTCTGCAGCAAAGAGAAGAGGAAGATTACTGAGAAATGAGAATACTCTGGAATGAGACCAGGCAGTCCCTATGCCACTCATACTCTACCCAGAAAAGCTTCCTTGCTCCAACCCCTCACACTTATTTTCACCAATTGGCTTTCTATATTTATGGAGCAGATGAAGGTGGAGGGTAGTAAAGTGGGGCCAGAAACACATCCTTCAACTCCATTCTGAGATTTCCTTATTAGCAAGGACATTAAGTGTCTCTTCTTTCCCATTTTAGGTTAACTGGGAGCAGAAAGCCTATTGTGGATTGTCTGTTGGGAACCAGTCTGTGGCCATCCCTGAATCCCAGACCAGCAAGAGGGCTCCAGGAAGGTGGGTTTGCCATCACGCAAATTTGTTTCATGCAAAGTAAAGTTTGTCACACACACTTCCTTTTCTTACTGCTTCTTTCAGATACCCAGGAACTTATGCATCCACATTGCTCCATACCCAAGGGCTAGAGACTTTCAATAAGAACCATCCCTCAGGATGAGGTACATCTGGACAAGCCCACATTCCCCCCACTTCTGGAACCATTGTTTAAAAAAAAAACAATCTTGGTGGAGAGAACCCTTTTTGGAGTGCCTGTCCAGGGCATAAACAAACCATCCCATTTAACAATCAGCTAAATCTAATGAGTAGAAAACAACTGAAGGTTTTCCTATTCCTAGTTTCAGTTCTTTCCTGAGACCCAGCTCTATTCTTTCCCTAGAGTTCCATAACATCTCCCTCCCTATATGTTAGGGATGAATTCTCCTTTTTTACCCAATCTATCCTGAGTTGGTTTCTGTCTCTTGCAACCAGAGACCTCACTCTTCTCTATACATGGAGGTCCTAGTCCCATGAATTTTCTCAGGAAATTTTCACTGCTAGAAACATCAAATAAGCAAATTTCCATCAAGGTTTTAATGGCTGATAAGCCAATGGCAAAGTTGGAAGTATTCTTGGATTTAATCTTTTACAAACTTTTCATTGTACAGAACAAACACGAGGCCCAGAGAAGGGAAGGGACTTCCTCGAGAGTATCTGTAGTAGTGATGCTAGGTAGCACCATGGCTGAATAAAATACCCTTTGTTCGTGTCTCCCCGTCCAAACAACAATCTGGCATCTATCTACAAGCAAAGGTGCCCTTCTGGGAGCTTTGAGATCCAGCACCATATGCCAAGAAATCCAGGAGGAGTCTTGCCCTGCCATGTATCAGGTAATAGATGTAGAGACTGTGGCCCTGGCTGTGTGTCCTGAAGTGGCCCCTGATCTGTCTCCAGCTCCTCTTGGCCATGGTCCAGGGGCCCCTGGAAAATATCACTTGAGATGATCACTATGGACAAGAGAACCTTTGAGGAAGTTGAGGTTCCCAGGGGATAATTTCCAGCATACCATGGAAGCAAATAGTTTGGATGAATTAGAGAGGGGAAGACGAATAGTTTGACTTTATTCACATCACCCTTCCCCAAAGACAACACAGCTTAGGGCCAAAAGACATCTTTTCAGCCCAAGATTTCCCTCTCAGGGTACAGTGAGAGCTGGCTTCTAAAGCTGGCATCCAGCTGTGCAGGATGCTGATAAAGAAGCCCATATCTTCTCACCACATTCAAAGGACTAAATTTTGACCTACGTGACAAGGGCAGGAAAAGGCTGGGAGAGAGGCAGGTAGGACTCTTGGAGGGCATTAAAGGAACATGGATCCTACTAACTGCATCAAAGACTAAATTAAGAAGACTGCCATGAGTTACTGGGAATACCTCACTCACACATGCCTCCAACCGGTTCACAGGCACCCTCAGCATTCTACATGCCTCATACACACACACACACACACACACACACACACACACACACACACACAACACCCTGTATGGCCGGCCCCTGTGCATGCTGCCAATGGCAGCAGTGAAAGAAAGCTTCGAGAGACAGCTGGTGAGCATGCAACAGAAAGCCACACCAAATCTATGGGCTAGGGAGAGACCACAAACTTGAGCTTTAGCACCACTTTTGGAAAAACAAAAGGGAAGCTGTCAGCACCCAACCTGGTGCTTTGCAAGACTGAAAGAAAGCATATAGGTTTAAGAATTCTGCCACAAAAAAGAGCAAGCAGATGGATCAGGTGTATCCATAGAAGGTCTGAGAAAGCTCTAGATTCCCTAGCAAGTTTCATGGAAGGTATTTCTCTTCCAGGGGCAGTAAGTAAGGATTGGAGGAGGTAACAGATATTTCAAACGTAAAAACAGCAATGCAAAACTTCAAGGAACATTAAAAAAAATCAAAGAAACGTGACAGCACCAAAGGACAACAATAATCTTCCAGTAACTGATTCCAAAGACACGTAGATCTGCAATTAACCCAATAAACAATTGACAACAGTTGTTTTAAGGAAATTCAATGGGTTACAAGAAAACACAGAAAGACATTTCAGATAAATCAGGTAAACAATACATGAATAAAATAAGAAATTTAAAAGAGACAGAAATTATTTTTTAATGTTTATTTTTGAGAGAAAGAGAGAGAGAGGATTGCAAGCAGGAAAGGGGCAAAGAGAGAAGGACACATAGAATCTGAAGCAGGCTCCAAGGTCTAAGCTGTCAGCACAGAGCCTGACATGGAGCTCAAACTCACAAACCCTGAGATCATGACCTGAGCCAAAGTCAGATGTTAACTGACTGAGCCACCTAGGCACCCCAAAAAGAGACAGAAATTATTAAAAGAACCAAGCAGAAATAATGAAAGTGGATACAGTGAAATGAAAAGCGTAATAGAGGGCATCAACAATAGAAAGAATCTATAAATTAGAAGATAAGAATTTTGAAATTTTCCAGTCAAAGGAGAACAAAGAAGGAAGAATTTAAAGAGTGAAGAAAGCTTATGTGATCTATGGGATGCCATCGAAAGAAACAATTTCAAGTTGTTGGAATTACAGGAAAAAAGGAGGGAGAATGAGGCAGAAGACTTATTTAAAGAAATAATGGCTTAGAACTTCCCAAATCTAGGTAGAGATTTGAATAGCCAAGGTCATGAAGCTCATAGATCACCAAAGAAACTCAACTCAAAGAGGTAATTTCTAACACACATTATAATAAAATTATCACATATCAAACAGAGCAAAAAGAGAAAAGAAACTTCTAACTTACGAAGGAACCCCATGAAGGCTATTAGTGATTTCTTAGCAGAAACCTTACAGGCCAGGAAAGTGGGATAATGTATTCAAAGTTCTGGGACAAAAGCAAAAACAAAAAACTACCAACTAAGAATATCCTAACTGGCAAAGCTATCATTCAGAAATGAAAGTGAGATAAAGACTTTCCCAGGCAAACAAAAGCTGAGGGAGTTTATCACCACTAGACCTGCCTTAACAAGAAATGCTGAAAGAAATTCTTCAAGCTGAAATTAAAGGACACTAAATAGTTAACATTAAAATATATAACACACTGATACTAATTCATAACATTAAAATATGTAACAATGAAAGTATACAGTCAAATTCAGAATACTCTAATACCATAATATGGAAGTGTGTTAACACTCACTTCTAATATAAAGGTTAAAAGACAATAACTTTTAATAAATAAACAATATAAAAAGACAAATTTTGACATCAGAAACATAAAAGAGGGAGAGTAAAAAGGTAGGGTTTTTATATGTAATCAAAATTAAGTTATTTTTAGTATAAAATAGGCCACTCTATCAATAAATTATTTTATGTAAGCCTTAAGGTAACCACAAACCAAAACTTACAGCAGATTCATAAGAGGTAAAGAGAAAGGAATCAAAGCATACCTCCATGAAAATCGTTCATTCAAAATGGAAGACAGCAAATGAAGAAGAAAGGAATGAGGGAATTACAAAACAGCCAGAAAGCAATTAGATGGCATTAGTAAGTCCTTACCTCTTGATAAACATGTGAAATGTAAAAGGATTAAGACCTTCAATCAAAAGGCATACAGTGGTTGGTTGAATGAAAAAAAAAAATTAGACCTAACTACATGCTGACTACAAGAGACTCACTTCAGCTTTAAGGATACACATACGCTCAAAGTGAAGGGAGGGAAGCATGTAAGAGGAAACCAAAAGATAGCAGGGATCTTGTTTGATACTTATATCAAACAAAGTAGATTCTAAGGGGGAAAAAACTATAACAAGAGACAAAGAAAATCACTACATAATGATAAAAAGATAAAGTATCAAGAAGCTATGAAAATCATAGATAATAATAGACATCTTTTCAAGATGGATCACCTAAATATATTAAACAAATACTAATAATAAAATATTAGCAAGTTACTTTAATACTCCACTTTCAACATTAGCTAGGTCATCCAGGCATAAAATCATTAAGAAAACACTAAACTCAAACTACACTTTAGACCAAGTGGGCCTAACAAGCATATACAGAACATTCTATCCATCAACAGTAGAATATACATTATTCTCAAGAATACATGCACCATTTTCCAGGATAGATCATGATAGGTCACAAAGCAAATCTTAGCAAATTTAAGAAGACTGATATCATACCAAGTATTTTTTCTGACCACGATGGTACAAAACTAGAAATCAATAATGAAAGAAAGATGGAAAGTTCACAAATATGTATATATTAAACAACATATTTCTGGCCAGATAATGAGTCAAAGAAGAAATCAAAAGGAAAATGAAAACAAAATAAATAAAAGTGGAAACACAACATAACAAACTTGTGGGACGCAGCAAAAGTAGTCCCCAAATGGAAGTTTATAGTGATGAATGCCTATGTTAAGAAAAATAAATAGCCTAACTTTACACGTCAATAAACCCGAAACTGAAGAACAAACTAAGCCCAAAGTTAGTAGAAGGAAATAAAACAAAGAGCAGTAATAAATGAACTAGAGACTAGAAAAACAGCAGAAAAGATCAATGAAACTAAAAGCTGCGTTTTTAAAAGATTAAACAAAATGACAAAACTTTAGCTAGACTAGGAGAAAAAAGAGAAGACTCATAAATAAAATTTGAAAGAATAGACATTACAACTGACACTACAGAGATATAAATGATCATAAGAAACTACTAGAACAAATGTACATTGACAAATTGGATAAGCTAGAAGAAATTGATAAATTCCTAGAAACACACACTTACCAGGCCTGAATAATGAAGAAATAGAAAATCTGAACAGATCAATATAATAAGATTGAACTAGTAATCAAAACTATCCCCAAAAAGAAAATCCCAGACCAAATGGTTTCCTGAGTGAATTCTACAAAACATTTAAAGAAGAATTAATACCAAAGCTTCTCAAATTCTTCCAAAAAATTGAAGAGAAGGAAATACACTCATTCTCATTTTATGAGACAAGCATAATCCTGATAGCAAAGCCAGATAAAGACATAATAAGAAAACTACAGGCCAATACCCTAATGAATATAGATGCAAGTATTCTTAACAAAATATTAATAAACTGAATTTAACAACACATTAAAAAAATCATACAGGAACTAGTAGGGCCTTCCATACCCACTCACCACCTCAGCTGCTCCATAAACCGAATAGCTAACCCCTGTCATATCAGGGTTCTTTGAACTTACCACTTGTATCATGAGTGGGAATTTGGAGACTAATTCTCTTTAACGTTTTGTGTGTTTTCCATGATGATAAATCAGAAGAAAATGTTTAAACTTTAAAAATATTAACTTCTGAGGGGGAGCCAAGATGGCGGAGAGGAAGGGAGCTCTGTCAACTCCGTCTGCCCCATTCGATCGAACTGAGAAGGACATTACTCTCATCTGCAAAAGCGGAAGGAGAAAATACGGACTCCAGAAAGAATAGAACCTCAAGGGTACCTGAGTGAGTGCGAACTGGTGAGATCTGAAAACGGGCCAGCCTGGGAAGGACAGGGGAGGCAGGATCCCCAGCCCAACGCGGGGCAAGCGTGCGCAGAGCCCAAGAGACAAAGGGAAGAGACAGAGAGTCTGAACAGGCTCATAGTACTGTCTCTGGGGAAGAGGTACTGTCTCTGGGGTAAAGAACATTTGGCCATGCTTGGAGAGAGGGACCCACTCCATAGATAACTGCTGGGTAGCCGGAATCCCGATTCCGGGTGGTGCAAAAGAAGTTAACAGCTTCCAGCCCTAAGCCATCTCGGCGGCAGGGAAGCAGCGGCAGCAGCTGCAGCGACGACGGCGGCAGTGCAGCGAGAAGCGGCCGCAGTAGCAGCCCCAGCGGCTGTGCCGGGGGTGCGCACTTTGAGAGGCGCCCGCGGCGGCAGCGGCAGGCCGCGGTGCGGTG
>NC_043715.1:33894048-33980125 GCF_006229205.1 Suricata suricatta | reverse complement strand
GTCTAGCCGGAAAACAGGAGAGACCTAATGGAGAACCAGGGGGAGCGGAGGAGGGACAGAGAGTTGGGGAGAGAGAGGGACGCAAAACTTGAGAGACTATTGAATGCTGAAAATGAACTGAGAGTTGAAGGGCAAGGGGGAGGGGGGAAAAGAGGTGGTGATGGTGGAGGGCACTTAAGGGGAAGAGCACTGGGTGTTGTATGGAAAACAACTTGACAATAAAATATTGAAAAAAAAAATCATACACCAAGATCAAGTAGAATTTATCCCTGGGATGCAAGCATGCTTCAAAATATGCAAACCAACAAATATTATAAACTGCATTAATAGAATGAAAGATACAAATCATATAATCATCTCAATAGATACAGAAAAGTAATGCATCTAATACATTAAGTTACATCTTAATAGATACAGAGAAATCAGTTGATAAAATACAATATGTGCTCATGATTTAAAAAAAAAAACAACCTCTCAACAAATTGGATATAGAAAGAATATACTGCCTTATAATAAAGGGAATATATGACAAGCCTACACTTAATATTGTACTCAATGGTGAAAGGTTGAAAGTTTTTCCTTTAAGATCAAGAACAAAACAAAGATGCTCACTCTTACTACATTTATTCAACATTGTAGTGGGAGTCCTAGACGTAGCAATTAGGTAAGAAAAGGAAGTAAAGAGTATACAACTTAGAAAGAAATGTGTAAAACTGTCTTTGCTTGTAGATGATATTCTCTTATATATAGAAAACCCTAAAGACTAACAACAACAACCAAAAAAAAAAAAAAAAAACCCTGTTAGAATTAATCAACAGATTCAGTAAAGTAGCAGGACATAAAATCAACATACAGAAATCAATTGTGTTTCTATACACTGAAATAAAATATCTGAAAAGAAATAAAACAATCTCATTCACAACAGCATCACAAACAATAAAATACTCATGGCTAAACTTACCCAAAGAGGTTAAAGATCTCTTTCTTTCTTTGAGGAAAGAAATTGAAGAGGACAACAAATGGAAAGATATCTTGTGTTAATGGATTAGAAAAATTAATTTTATTAAAATGTCCATACTACAGAAATCTATAGATTTTGACATATTTCCCATCAAAATTCTAACAATATTTTTCACAGAAATAGAAAAAACAATCCTAAAATTTGTATGAAATCACAAAAGACCCTGAATAGTCAAAGCAATCCTAAGAAAGAGGAACCGAGCTGGAGGCATGACACCTCCTGATTTCAAACTATACTACAAAGCTATAGTAATCAATGGTGCTAGTATAAAAATAGACCTATAAACCAACAGAAAAAAATTGAAAGCTTACAAATAAACCCTTACAAATACAGTCAACTAATATTTGACAAGAATCCAAGTATAGTATCCAAGAATACTCAATGGAAAAAGGATATTCTCTTTAATAAATTGTGTTGGGAAAACTGGATAACCACAGTAGAAGAATAAAATTGGACTTTTATCTTAATGCCACTCACAAAAATTAACCGAAAATGGATTAAAGATTTCAACATAAGAACTAAAACCATAAAGTACCTAGAAGTAAGCAGAGGGGAAAGTTCCTTGTCTTGGCAATTATCTTTTGGATGTGACACCAGAAGCAAAGCAAAATAAAAAGCAAAAACAATTAAGTGGAACTACATAAAACTAAAAATCTTCTGTACAGCTAAAGAAACAATCAGCAAAATGAAAAGACAACGTACAGAATGGAAAAGATATTTGCAAATCATACCTGATAAAGGGTTAACTTCAGTCCTTTTTTTAAAAATGTTTTTCAGTAGTCTCTACACCCAACATGAGGCTCAAACTCACAACCCCAAGATCAAGAGTCACATGCTCTTCTGACTGAGCCAGCCAGGTGCCCCTTGATAAAGAGTTAAGGAAGTCATACAACTCAAAAGCAAAATAAATAAAACAGAAAAATCTTATTAAAAAGGAGCAGAGGAACTGAATAGACATTTCTGCAAGAAAGATACACAAATGGCCTACAGGTACATGAAAAGGTGCTCAACATCACTAATCATTAGGGAAATACAAGTCAAAACCACCAAGAGATATCACTTCATAGCTGTTAGAATGGCTATTATCAAAAAGACAAGACATAACAAGTGTTGGCAAAAACATAGAGTAAAGGGAATCCTTCCACACTGTTGATGAGACTGTAAATTGGTACAGCCACTATGGAATACAGTATGGAGGCTCCTAAAAAAAAAATACAATAAAATTTCCATATGACTCAGCAATCCCACTTCTGAGTATATATCCAAAGGAAATGAAATCAGGATCCTGAAAAGATATCTGCACCTTCACATCCATTGTAACATCATTCACAATGGCCAAGATATGGAAACAACCCAAGTGTCCACTTATGGATGAATGGATTAAGAATATGTAGCGTACACACACAATAGAATATTATTCAGCCTTGAGAAAGAAGGGCATCCTGCCAACTGGGACAACAAAGATGGACCTGGAAGGAATTACACTAAGTGAAGGATGTCAGACAGAGAAAGAAAAATACTGTATGATATTCACTTATATGTAAAATCTAAAAAAGATGAACTCATAGTAGTAGAGAGTAGAATGGTGGTTGCCAGGGGCTGGATGGTAGAGGAAATGGAGCCATGTCGTTCAAAGGGTAAAAATTTCTAGTTATAAGTAAATTCTGGGGATCTAATGTACAACATAGTTTTTATAGTTAACAATACTGCATTATATACTTGAAAATTGCTAAGACAGTACACCTTAAACATTTTCACTTCAAAAGAGAAATGGTAATTATGTGAGGTGATGGAGGTGTTAACTAATGTTATTGTGGTGGTCATTTCACAATAAAGTCTATCAAATCCACATGTTGTACACTACATGTATAATACAACAAGTTGTACGATACGTCAATTATATCTCAACCATGCTGTGGGGAAAGTAAAGTATATTAAAAAATGAATGACACTCATAAATACAGAGAAACTGACATGCCCTCCTTTTTTCCAATAAGCCTAGAAAACCCCTGGCTTATATTATAAGAATCACTCCTCTGGAATAATATATTCTTTCTTACAATAGAATTTGGAAATTAAAGTGTTTTCAACTCAAAAAGACAAATCAAGGACTGGAGGCCAACATGGTGGAGAAGTAGGAAAATACGTACTTCCTGCTTCTCTCAAACATAGAAGGACTGAAGCCAAAGGACTCTGAACCCCAGGAGTCTTGGAGGAAAGTAGACATAGTCTACTGGAAAGAAAATGGGGAAAATGGACAGCCCCACAGGTGTGTGATTGCAAACTGAGGGAGGTAAAACCGGCTCCAGAAGCACAGAGGGGAGGGATCTCCTTCTGCAGAGAGACAAAGGGAAGAGAAAGAGCAGCTGGGGAAGTGCAAGTCTGTATCTGGACAAGAGAAAAACCTCGGACCAGGACAGAGAGGGAACCTATCATCCCATCTCTAACTACAGGGCTTTCTTCAGGGTGGGGCCACTGCCCTGTTTGCACACTTGGGGAAAAAGGAAGTTACTTCCAGGTTCAGTGGTAGGCAAGGGCACAGGCTGCAGAAGGAGAATCCGGTCCCCTTCCCTGAAGTATTGCGACTCACAGGATTACATTTCGGGCAACATCATTATCAGGCATGGAGTGGGAGTTTAAAATGCAGCTAAGTGTGGTACATAGAATATGGCTGAGCAAGACAGCCTGCCTCATCTGCACCCATGGCACAGTGAGGACAGATCCAAAGGAGTGATTTGAGGCACCTGGTCCGTGAAGAAGGGATGAGGGGTTCACCATTTTTCTCCCCACAAAAACCAAGGTGGGGCCTCAGGGATCATTGTCAGGGCCCACATTGGAGGTGAACCTGCCTACACCAAAACCACGTCCCTCCGCACTGGGTAGCCACTTATCTACTGGAGCTGGATAGATGCTGTGAACTAGGTGACCCCCTTCTCCAGACCAGCATTGCAAAATTGCCTGGATTAACTCTAGGTCAATTCTTGTTATTCAGATATATTCTCCCTTTTCTCCTTATCTCTTCCCTCCGCTAGACTGTTTACTCTGCTTATTGGTTTGCTTACACAGACATATTTAATCCATTCTCTTGATGCATGTTCTACACCTTCCTCTTTATTTTCCTTTCTCTCTCTCTGGAATAATTGGGCCACATAGTTTCTCTGAGTAACTGTGTTTCTTTTTCCTTGCCTCCCTCCTTATTCTCTCTCTCTCTCTCTCTCTCTCTCTCTCTCTCTCTCTCTCTCTGGATTAAGCCTTTTAGTCTCTCTTCTTGGTCTGTGTTCATTTTCTCTTTCTCCCTGTCCCTGTCATTTCTCTTTTTGTATATCCTCTTCCATCAGAACTGCCTCTACCATGTTCTTTACTTGTGGTTTGTGTTTCTGGTTTTATGCTTTTAGACTGTCTTTTGTTTTCTTGTTTGTTTTCATCTGTTTCCATGTGTGTTTTATTTGTGTGTTTGCATGTTTTTGTTTCCTGTTTGTTTGTCTGTTTTCCTTTCCAGGGGCACTTCAAGGAACAAAACAAAGCACACCTGGTGGAGAGTCCAAAACATCACTACAAATAGGGAAATAAAATAACCAAAGTCACAAAAACAGAGGGCAAGTAACACTCTCCAAAAAACACATCCTGAATGGCCAGATCCTGGACAGTAGATGAGCCCCCTTTAATATAGCAGTACTCGCAGGTGCAGAGCACATAAGAAGCTTTAAAAACATACAAGGGAGAGAAAACTAGCTAAGATGATGAAACAGAAGAATTCTCCCCAAAAGAAATTCCATGAAGAAGTGACAGCTGAAAAATTTGATCAAAACAGATATAAGCAACATAAATGAACAAAAATTTGGAATAGTAGTCATAAAATAATCGCTGAGCTTGAAAAAGGTATAGAAGATAGCAGAGACACCATTGCTGCAGAGATCAAAGATCTTAAAAATAGTCATGATGAATTTTAAAATCTATAAATGAGGTGCAAAATAAAATGGAGGCAGACACAGTGCAGACTGAAGAGGCAGATGGGAGAATAGGTGAATTAGAATATAAGATTATGGAAAAAGAGGAAGCTGAGAAAAAGAGAAATTGATCCAGGAGCATGAAAGGAGAATTCAAGAACTGAGTGATGCAATCAAATGGAACAATATCATGTCATAGGAATTTCAAAAGAGGAAGAGAGAAAGGGACTGAAGGGGTATGTAAACAAATCATAGCTGAGAACTTACCCAACCCAGGGAAGGAAACAGCCATTGAAATCCAAGAAGCACAGAGATCTCCCCTCAGACGTAACTTAAATCAATCTTTTGCATGACATATCATAGTGAAACTGGCAAAATATAAAGGTAAAGAGAGAATTCTGAAAGCAGCTAGGAACAAATGGGCCTTAACATAAAAAAGTAGATAAATCAGGGTAGTAGCAGATCTATCTGCCGAAACTTGGCAGGCCAGAAAGGGATGGCAGGAAATCTTCAATGTGATGAACATGAAAAATATGCAGCCAAGAATCTTTTATTCATCAAGCCTGTCATTCAGAATAGAAGGAGAGATAAAGGTTTTCCCAAACAAACAAAAATGGAAGGAATTCATCACCACTAAACTAGCCCTACAAGAGATCTTAAGAGGAACTCTACGAGCGGAATGTTGCAAGGAGCACAAAGTACCAGAGACATAACTAAAAACCTGAAACCTACAGATAACATGACTCTAATTCCATATTTTTTAAATAAAAACACTGAATGTAAATGGACTAAATGCTCAAATCAAAAGACACAGGGTATCAGAATGGATAAAAAACCGAGACCCATCTATTTGCTGTCTACAAGAGACTCACTGTAGACTGAAGACACCTTCAGATTGAAACTGAGGGGTTAGAGAACTATCTATCATGCTACTGGAAGCAAAAAGAAAACTAGCGTAGCCATACTTATATCAGACAAGCTAGGCTTTAAAGTAAAGGCAGTAACAAGAGACGAAGAAGGGCATTATGTAATAATTACAAGGTCTATCCATCAGGAATAGCTAACAATTATAAATGTCTGTGCACCGAATTTGGGAGCACTTAAATATATAAAACAATTAATCACAAACATAAACAATTTATTGATAAGTATGTGCTAATTGGAGGGGACTTTAATACTCTACTTACAGCAATGGATAGATCAACTAGAGAATCACTAAAGAAACAATGGTCCTGAATGACACACTGAACCAGATGGATATGACAGATATATTTAGAACTCTACATCCCAGAGCAGTGGAATTCACTCTCTTCTCGAGTGCACATAGTATATTCTCCAAGATAGATCACATACTGGGTCATAAAACAGCCCTCCATAAATACAAACGAATTAAGATCATACTATGCACACGTTCAGATCACAATACTATGAAACTTGAAACCAACCACAGGAAAAAAGTCTATAAAACCTCCAAAAATGTGGAAGTTGAAAACCACCATACTAAAGAATGATTGGGCCATTCAGGCAATTAGAGAAGAAATTTAAAAATATATGGAAACAAATGAAAATGAAAATGCAACAATCCAAACTCTTTGGGTTACAGCAAAAACAATCCTAAGAGGAAAATACATTGCAATCCAGGCCTATCTCAAGAAGCAAGAAAAATCCTAAATACAAAACCTAACAGCACACCTAAAGAAACTAGAATCAGAACAGCAAAGACACCCCAAACCCAGCAGAAGAAGAGAAATAATAAAGATCAGGGCAGAAATAAACAATATAGAATCCCAAAAAATGGTGGAAGAGATCAATGAAACCAAGAGTTGGTTTTTTGAAATAATAAACAAAATTGATAAACCTCTAACCAGGCTTCTCAAAGAGAAAAGAGAGAGGACCCAAATAGATAAAAAATCACAAATAAAAATGGATTTATGACAACCAATTCCTCAGAAATACAAGCAATTATCAGAGAGTACTATGAAAAATTATATGCCAACAAACTGGACAACCTAGAAGAAATGGACAAGTTCCTACCACACACTACCAAAACTCAAATGGTAAGAAATAGACAATCAGAACAGACCTATAACTAGTGAAGAAATAGAATCAGTTATCAAAAATCTCCCAACAAATAAGAGTCCTTGACCAGATGGCTTCCCTGGAGAATTCTACCAGACATTTAAAACATAGTAAATACCTATTCTCAAGCTGTTCCAAAAAATAGAAATGGAAGGAAATTTTCTGGACTCATTCTATGAAGCCAGCATCACTTTGATTCCCAAACCGGATAGACACCCAGCAAAAAGAGAGAACTACAGGCCAATATCCCTAATGAATATGGATGCAAACATACTCAACAAGATACTAGCAAATCGAATTTAACAGCATATCAAAAGAATTATTCACCACAATCAAGTGGGATTCATTCCTGGACTACAGAGCTGGTTCAATATTCGCAAATCAATCAATGTGATACATCACATTAACAAAAGAAAAAATATAAACCACATGATCTTGTCAATAGATGCAGAAAAAGCATTTGACAAAATAGAGCATCCTTTCTTAGTAAAATCCCTCGAGAAAGTTGGGATAGAAGGAACTCACTTAAACATCATAAAAACCATGTATGTAAAGCCCACAGCTAATATCATCCTCAATGGGGAAAAAGTGAGAGCTTTCCCCCTGAGATCAGGAACACGACAGGGATGTCCACTCTAACCACTGTGTTTAACATAGCATTGGAAGTTCTAGTATCAGCAATCCGACAACAAAGTGAAATAAAAGGCATCATTCTTTCTCATTGCCATGTAATACTCCATTGTGTATATATATATATATATATATATATATATATATATATATATATATACCACATCTTCTTGATCCATTCATCAGCTGAAGGACATTTAGGCTCTTACCATGATTTGGCTATTGTTGACAGTGCTACTACCAACACTGGGGTACATGTGCCCCTATGTGTCAGTACTTCTGTATGAGAAATAATAAAATATGCTCATTTTTAACAAAGTGGATGGACCTCGAGGGTGTCATAGTAAGCAAAATAAGTCAGGCAGAGAAGGACAGATACCATATGTTTGCACTCCTAGGTCTAACAGGAGAACAGGAGAAACCTAATGGAGGACCATGGGGAGGGGAAGGGGGAAAGAGAGTTGGGGAGACAGAGGGAACCAAAACCTGAGAGACTATTGAATACTGAAAATGAACTGAGGTTTGAGTGGGGAAGGGGAAGGGGGAAGAAAGGTGGTGGTAATGGAGGAGGACACTTGTGGAGAAGAGCAATAGGTGTTATATGGAAACCAATTTGATAATAAACTATTTAAAAAAAGAACTCTTTAAAGGAGGCAAACTCAAAATAAGTAAGTGAATAAAATAAAAGGCATCAGAATTGGCAAAGATGAAGTCAAACTTTCACTTTTCACAGATGACATGATACTGTACATGGAAAACTCGAAAGACTCCACCGGAAGCCTTCTAGAACTGATCCATGAATTCAGCAAAGCTGCAGTGTACAAAATCAACATACAGAAATCGGTTGCATTTTTACACACCAATAATGAAGCAACAAAAAGAAAAATCAAGAAACTGATCCCATTCACAATTGCACCAAAAACCGTAAAATATCTATGAATAAACCTAACCAAAGATGTAATATATCTGAATGATGAGAACTATATAAAACTTATGAAGGAAATGGAAGAAGGCACAATGAAATGAAAAAACATTCCATTTCATGATTAGAAGAATAAATAGTGTTAAAATGTCAATACTACCCAAAGCAATCTATACAATCAATACAATCCCAATCAAAATTGCACCAACATTCTTCTCAAACTAGAACTATCCTAAAATTTGTATAGAACCACAAAAGACCCCGAATAGTCAAAGTAATATCGAAGAAGAAAACCAAAACGGGAGGCAATCGCAGACTTTAGCCTCTACTACAAAGCTGTAATCATCAAGACAGTATGGTATTGGCACAAAAGCAGACACATGGACCAATGGAATAGAATAGAGAACCCAGAATTGGGCCCAAAATGTATGGCCAACTAATCTTTGGCAAAGCAGGAAAGAGTATCCAATGGAAAAAAGACAGCCTCTTTAACAAACGGTGCTTGGAGAACTGGACAGCAACGTGCAGAAGAATGAAATTAGGCCATTTTCTTGCACCGTACACAAAATAAACTCAAAAGGGATAAAGACCTGAATGTGAGACAGGAAACCATCAAAACCCTAGAGGAGAAAGCAGGCAACAACTTCTTTGATCTCAGCCACAGCAATTTCTTACTCGACACATCAAGGGAATCAAGAGCAAAAAGGAACGACTGGGACTTCATCAAGATAAAAATCTTCTGCATCACAAAGGAAACGATAAATAAAACTGGTAGGCAACTGATGGAATGGGAAAAGATAGTTGCAAAGGATAAAGGGCTAGTATCCAAAATCTAGAAGGAACTCGCCAAACTCCACACCCGAAAAGCAAATAATCTAGTGAAGAAATGGGCAGAAGATACGAATAGACACTTTTCCAAAAAGGACATCCAGGTGGCCAACAGACACATGAAATGATGCATAATGTCACTAATCATCAGGTAAATACAAACTATAACCACACTCATACCACCTCATGCTAGTCAGAGTGGCTAAAATGAATAAATCAGGAGACTATAGATGCTGGCGAGCATGTGGAGAAATGGGCACTCTCTTACACTGTTGATGGGAATGCACCTGGTGCAGCTGCTCTAGAAAACCATGTAGAGGTTCCTCAAACAATTAAAAATAGAATTACCTTATGACCTAGCAATAGTATTACTAGGAATTTACCCAAAGGATACAGGAGTGCTGATGCATAGGGGCACGTGTACCCCAAAGTTTATAGCAGAACTTTCTACAATAGCCAAATCATGGAAAGAGCCTAAATGTCCATCAGCTGATGAATGAATCAAGAAGATGTGGTTTATATATACAATGGAGTACTACATGGCAATGAGAAAGAATGAAATCTGTCCATTTGTAGCAACGTGGATGGAACTGAAGGGTGTTATGCTAAGTGAGATAAATCAGGCAAAGAGAGGTAGAATCATATGTTTTCATTCGTATGTGGATCAGGAGAAACCTAACAGAAGACCATGAAGGAGAAGAAGGGGGGAAAAGAGAGGAAAAGAGGCAAACCATGGGAGACTCTTGACTATGGACAACAAACTGAAAGTTGCTGCGGGTTGGGGGAGAGTGAGTTGGGGGAAAGTGAGTGATAAGCATGGAAGAGGAAACTTGTTGGGATGAGCACTAGGTGTTGTATGGAAACCACTTTGACAAACTGTATTATATTTTTTTTAAAAAAAATAGAGAAATCCTCTAAAGTGGAAACAGACGTTATAAACAACTGCAGTGTGCAGATGTTTTGTAGTCAGTAATTCTGTTCAAAATCTCTTCTATCATTCAATTAATAAATATTAATGACATGAACACAATGTATCCAACTCTAGATTCCTAATTCAAATAGGAACGCCCTCAACATCTTGTCAATCTGCACTGTACTCTACAGTCCACCTTCCGTTTGTACCACCTAACACTGCACTCCAGAAGGGCTGCATGTCTTACTCCTGCCTAAACAAATTGCCCATTACTTCTGCCTATGGATCTTTGCATACACCACTGCTGCAACCTGGAATAATCTAACATCCTTACCTCACTTAACCAATTCCTGCTCAGCTTTCAAAGCTCAATTAAGACATTTTCTTCTCTGGGAAAACTTCCCTACTTATTTCTCTGTTTACCCAAACAGACTGTGGGCTTCACATTTGTCTTGTCTACAGCTGTATTTCTAACATTTAGACAGTCCCTGGTATACAGTTGATGTTTAACAAAAATTTATTGAATGAAAAATGAAATGAATAAATGCATGAATACTGTGATGAGTATGAAAAAAGCCTGAGATACAGCTCCTCTCTCCAGAAAGGGAGAAATAAGCACATAGCAACACACATGAAAATGTAAACCACAGCATAGTGTTAGGCCTAGGGAAAACACACACACACACACACACACACACACACACACACACACACACAAAGAAAATGAAGACTTAAAGCTAATAATTCAATCAAAGAAAAAACTGGAGCATTAAATAGTAGATTAAGTCAAAAAGGTAGGTAAAGAGAAATAGAAGAATATAAAACAGATAAGTGGAAGACAAATAGCAAGCTGATAGATTTAAATCCAACCACATCAATAATTACATTAAATATAAATGGAATAAACACTTCAGTTAAAAACTAGAGATTCTCTTGGGGCGCCTGGGTGGCTCAGTCGGTTAGGCCTCCGACTTTGGCTCAGGTCAGATCTCACGTTTGTGGGTTCGAGCCCCATGTCAGACTCTGTGCTAACAGCTAGCTCAGAGCCTGGAGCCTGTTTCCAGTTCTGTGTCTCCTTCTCTCTCTGCGCCTCCCCCTCTCATGCTGTCTCTCTCTGTATCAAAAATAAATAAAACATTAAAAAATTAAAAAAAAAAACTAGAGATTCTCAAGTTGGATGTAAAAGCAAGACCCAATGGTATGCTGCCTAAGAGAGATAGTTTTTAAGTGTAAAGATGTAAATAGGCAATTCACAGATAAGCCAAATGAACAGACCCAAAAATGCTCAATCTCTAAGTATCAGGGAAGTGTGTATTGAAGCCAGAGTCACAGTAAGAACCATTTCTCATTCTTCAGATGGGTAATATTTAAAAATCTGGAAATTATAAGTCTTGGCATATATATGGACCACAGTAGCTCTTTTTTTTATATAATAGTTTATTGTCAAATTGGTTTCCATATAACACCCAGTGCTTCTCCCCACAAGTGCCCCCCTCCATGACCCTCACCCCCCTATCCCCCTCCCCCTCCCCTTTCAGTCCTCGGTTTGTTTTCAGTATCAATAGTCTCTCATGATTTGTGTCCCTCTCTGTCTCCAACTCTCTTTCCCCCTTCCCCTCCCTATGGTCCTCTGTTAGGTTTCTCCTGTTAGACCTATGAGTGCAAACATACGGTATCTGTCCTTCTCCACCTGACTTATTTCGCTTAGCATGACACCCTTGAGATCCATGCAGTTTGCTACAAATGGCCATATTTCATTCTTTCTCATTGCCATTTAGTATTCCATTGTGTATATATACCACGTTCTGGGAATCCATCTGGCCCTGGACTTTTATTCATTGGAAGATTTTTGATAACTGATTCGATTTTTTCGCTGGTTATGGGTCTGTTCAGATTTTCTATCTCTTCACATTGGAATTTTGGTAGTGCATGTGCATTTAGGAATTTGTCCATTTCTTCTAGATTGCCCAATTTGTTGATACATAATTTTTCATAGTAATCTCTGATGATTGCTTGTTTTTCCGAGCGATCTGTTGTAATAGATCCATTTTCCTTCATGATTCTGTCTATTTGAGTGTTCTCTCTTTTCTTTCTGAGGAGCCTAGCTAGAGGTTTATCAATTTTGTTTATTTTTCAAAGAACCAACTTTTGGTTTCATTGATATGTTCAATTGTTTTTGTGGATTCTATCTTGTTTAATTCTTCCCTGATCTTTATTATTTCTCTTCTTTTGCTGGGTTTGGGGTGCTCTGGCTGCTCCCTTTCTAGTTTCCTTAGGTGCTTTGTTAGGTTTTGAGTTTGCGCTTTTTCTAGTTTTTTGAAATAGGCCTGGATTGCAATGAACTTTCCTCTTAGGACTGCCTTTGCTGTGTCTCAGAGAGTTTGGATTATTGTATTCTCATTTTCATTTGTTTCCATATATTTTTTAATTTCCTCTCTAACTGCCTGGTTTGTCCAGTCATTCTTCAGTAGGGTAGTTTTTAACCTCTACCTTTTTGGAGGTTTTCCAGACTTCTTGCCATGGTTGATTTCAAGTTTCATAGCATTGTGATCTGAAAGTGTGCATGGTATGATCTCAATTTTTTTGTATTTATGGAGGGCTGTTTTATGATCCAGTATGGATCATAGTAACTCTGAATTTCTGCTGATAGGAGTATAAATTATACAATTAATTTATAAGGCAATTTGGCATTATCTGATCAAGTTCAAGATTATTTTACTAACATAGCCATCAGTTCTCCTCTTTAGGTATATAAATGGTCAGAACCAATTCTATATATTCAATGAATCCTATACAGAGTAGCCACAAACTTTGTATGTTCCTTTTCATTGTGCTTTACAAATTCTCTCCTACCTCTGCTAGCCTCCTTTCAGTCATATTCACTAAAGTCAACATTCAACTTCAATCTAGAAAGACACAAACAAACAATCCACAGAAGACCGAACCTAATGCAAAAATATCTCAGTTGCCCCTCTATAGAAATTTTTGTAGCATCTCTGTAATATCTTTAATATTCATCAATAGGAAAATAGGTGTGTTGTATAATATGAATACTGCATATTACTATTTAGCAATAAAAATGAATGTCAATCCACGCATCAACCCATGCAAATATTCCACATGATAAATTGAAAGGGGGAAATGCATTGGAAGAAAGTATATACACTTTGATAACCATTTGTGAAAAGTTCACATACTTGCAAAACAATATATTCATTTACTGATCAATATATTTGTAGGAAAATTCCACCCTTCCAAGTATCCCTGATTGCTTTTACTGGAGAATAGTATTAGGAACTAAGATCCAGGCACCAAGTGTGTTCTTTGTTACTGAGATGTTGATACGATGGGATGAGGAGGGCACTTTACCTCTGTGGTCTACCTCCCAAAACACATAATTCCACTCTAATCAAAGGAAAAATATCAGACAAATCCTAACTGATGGACATTAAAAAATATCTGACCAGTACTACTTAAAACTGTCAAGCTCATCAAAAAACAAGGAAAACTTGTGAAATTTTCACAGCCAGGAGGAGCCTAAGGAAATGTGATGACTAGGATCCTGGGGGGGAAAAAGTAACATTAGGCAAAAACTAAGGAAAGCTAAATGAAGTATGGCTATTAGTCAATAATGGCATATCAATATTTGTTCATTAATCTTAACATATGTAAGATATTAACACTAATATAAGAAGCAGTAACAAGGGAATGCTCCATATTATTTTCACAACTTTTCTGTAACCTAAACTTGTCCTTAAAAAATAGTTTATTTTTTTAAAAATGAGTGAGAAAATATGCACCAATTTCAAGATGATTGTTACATCAAGTCACAAAGGAATGAGATCTGGAAGTTATGCGGGATTGCCCCGTGACATTGTAATATTGAATCATGTATTTAAGAATGTAAACCCTAGAGGGCACTTGGGTGGCTCCGTCGATTAAGAGGCCCACCTCCTGATTTTGGTTCAGGTCATGATCTCACAGTCATGAGATTGATCCCCACATCAAGCTCTACACTCAGCTTGGGATTTCCTCTCTCCCTCTCCTCCTCCCCCATGAGCTCGCTCTCTCTCTCTCTCTCTCACTCACTCAAAATAAATAAATAAAGAATACAAAAAAGAATATAAAGCCTGGAAGCAGGCTGTGTTCAGTGTCACTAAATAATGCAGACCACCTGTGCTACCCAAGTTCTGATGAAGGAGCAATCAGTACACTGTGGGAGGAGACTGAAGTTAGGGCGAACCTCTTATAGGAAATGACACTAGAGCTTGGTGGCTAGAAAAGAGAGGAGAGGCAAGGAGAGTTTGAGAGAAAGCCCAGGTGAGGCATTCCGCTGAGATGGGGTGTGTGGCACCTGCTCAGTGAGGCTCTTAAGGGCAGATCTCTGGCAAGAGCCAAGAGAAACAAGGCTGGGAACACAAGTGGAGGGCTCTAGATCTCCTACTTATGCAGTCGCCAATCTGCTGGCACTTGCATGGACCAAACCCTGGGCAAAAGTCCCCCCTTCCACCCCAAGAGCCTTCTCCTTTATCTGTTTGCTGGAAAGTCTTTCAGAGCTTCCTCTACCCAAAGCATCATGACCTCCCTGCTGCCACCTCTCAGCTTTTCCAGACTTGCTGCAGGAAGATAGTGGAGGAGGATGCGCAGGGATGCTCAAACAGAGAAAATTAAAGACACTGGCCTCTCATTCTTGGATGGGTCCTTGGCTTCTTAAATAAATGCAATCCAGCTCTGGCCAGAGAGACAGGAGGAGGGAAATCTGGACATGGGCATAGCCTTGGATGTAAAGTCTTTCTAGTGCATTCCTATCCTTCTTGTTGCTGTCACAACATGGGCATGAACAGCGAAGCTGTGGTCGTTGACCCAGTCCTGTGGCTTCTCACTGCCTCTGGGACACTTCCCCTGCCTCCAATCCCCTAAGGGCTGCACAGAAGTTTAGTCTGAACAAAGCAGAGGTAGAAAGCAGAGCAGCTGATAGAGAAGAAAGGGCTCACTACCAGTTCTGAAACCCAATTGAAATTATTTGGGGGAGAGGGAACCACAGAATCCAATAATTAAAAGAATCTAAGAAGACATTAGCTGTTAAAGGCTCAGTGTCTTGAGTGAGAATTTCCTTCCAGCCAACGAGACCGTGATCCAGCAAGCTTTGGCAACAGACCCCAGTTACGTCTCAAGATGGCCCTCATGTGTAATTAGACAAACCAACAGCCTGAATCTAATCATGAGAAAATATCAGACAAACCCAAAGGAAAGGAACATTCTACAAACCATTAGCCTGTGCTCTTTACAATTGTTTGTATTATCAAGACAAAGACAGGCAAGAAAATATTCCAGACTAATGGCAACTAAAGAGATGTGACAGCTAAAAGTAATATGCAACCCTGCATTGGATCCTGGACCAAAAAGAAAAAATTAAGGATGCTATTTTGGGACAATTTGGGAAACGAGGATATGGACTGTCGGGTACATAGCAGTATTATATCAAAGTGAAATTTTCGGATGTTGATAATTGTACAATTTGACGATTAATAATTGTGATAATTATGGTTATGTAAGAGAACATCCTTATTCTTAGGAAGTATATACTAAAGCATTTAGAGATAGTGGAGCAAAATGTCTGCAATTTACTCTCAAATGTGTCAGAAAAATAATAATTATGCATAGAGAATGTTAAAGCGAATGTGGCAAAATGTTAATTTGCAATTCAGAGTGAAGGGTAGTTAGAATTTCTTAGTGTTATTGTTGTTATTTTTATGTAGTTTAAAATCATTTCAAAACAAAAAGTTAAACCTTTTAAAAAGGAAGAGCCCTAAAGGGAATGAATTGTTGTCTTTCTGTGGAACTGAATGTGATTTTCCTGCAACAGTCTCTCTGTGCTCAGGTGTCTTACAGGCTACATTTATGCCTCTTCACGTGCCCTCAAATGTGTGAGGACAGTCTCTGTGTCTCTATGCTCACCCCCAGCAACCCATCTGCAATTTCTCTCTGGTCCAAATGAAATGGCCCCAGTCCTTATGATCTGGATCCTCTCTCTGAGAGTGTGGGCTTCACCAGCCAGGGAGAACCCTTACTATGACCTTTATAATTTCTCTCACTTTCCTAATGGCAAAGAATCCTGGCAGCAAGCTGTCATCAGCTTGTCTTAAAGGGTCTGGACTCCAAGATGCCAAACACAGGAGATCGGGCCTCCCTGGCCTTCTTCAGGGAATCAGAGTGCATATGAAACTGGTGCTGGGAGGTAATTTCCTTGAGCACTCCACAGGGAATGCGGAGTTCTGATTACCTAAGAAGGCTTGGAAGCATTGCAGCAGGAATGGCACCTTGCTAAATTTGGCAGCCCCAGAGAGAAAATGAGACTTTTTAAATCAGGAAGTCTGCTTTGGCTAACGTCTCTATCCCCGTCTGTCATGCCATCCTCTGCCAGGACTGAGGAGCTGCCTGGAGTGGCAAATCTGCTTGCTGGCAGCCAGAGGGTGGGGGTGGGGGGCCCCTGATGGGAGCTGACAGGAGCGGAGGCCGGACCGGGCCAGGGCCCCTGCAGCCACCAGGGCTCTGTTCCTAGCAGCTTCTCTTTGCTCAGAGCATCTGACGGTTGGCAGGGGATGGGAAAAGGTCCCTGGTGCATCCCTCTGCTTTCTGGCAGGACATCCCCAACCCGACCTCAATGGGCCTGACAAGGCAGAAGCAGGAAGGTCTCCATTTAGAGCAGGGGACACAAACTGGTGGGTTATGGACCACATACAACTTCAGGCCCATTTTATTTGATCTGCACAGTTTTTAATTTTTCTGAATTTGAATTAGGAGGTACCATATTTAAAAAAAAAAAAACCCGGCTTGTGACAAAACATCAAAGAGCTCTGTGTGCTTGTGGGGCCGCAATCACCTTACTGAGCAGCAGCGACCCTTTTCTGGCAGGGAAGACATGGGTTAGTTTGCTGTAACCCCCACCTCTCCTTATTGCCTCCCTGACTCTGGGTATCTGGGGGACTTTGCATTTATCCTCATGTTGGCACTGCGTTTTCCTTACAATAGATTCACTTTTCTCTATCTTTGCTCTCCAAAGGGGGAGGACAAAAGATATTCAGGAAGCAATATATTCCACACCTACTTACTTTATTCAATTATGTTCCATTTCTGCCTCTCTAACCCAGAAAATTAACAAGCGATGATTCTTGTTTGAGAACTGGATTCTGTTTTTCCTTGTGGCCATTATGGAAGTCTTTCCTTAGGACACTCTGCATCAATCAAATGCAGATACCCTGTTAATCATAAAATCCTTCCCAGATAAGAGATTGTGCTCCCCTTTGCTTTCTTGATAAATCCATTCTTAATTTTCAGCCACCAAAATTACCAGTATCCAATGGTCTCATGCCCTCTCCCCAACTCCCATAGCCCCTTCCTCCAGGCCCTGACCAGCTTCCAGCTCAGAGGAGAAGCTTGGTCCAGATGTCCCCAGCACCCAACTGGGTAGCCAGACGCCCCACCCCCACCCCCAGAAGGGCCTGCTATTGGGAAAGGGAGGGAGGAAGGGGAGACAGGGCAGAAGAAAGCACAGAAGGGTGAGAAGATACAAAGCCTAGGGCTCAGAAATGGGGGCGGGGCCTTTGCCCAAGGCCTCTCATTTCCAGAAAGGCCCACACAGTGACCTGTGATGCTGTCTCCAAATGAGGTCTCCCATTCAGTTACAGAGATATTCTGACAACATGGAAGGACAATGACAACTTCCATTTTGGATCTGTGTGAACCACACAAGAATGTACCATGAATTTAGGTTTTTTTAAAACAAATCCTGTGACAAAATTGTGAACAGTACAGACAGGGTGCGCATGCGTGTGTCAAAAGACTGCGTTTATTCAGTGTGGGCTCTTGTATATCACAGATTTGGATACCCTGGTTTGGCATTTCTACTTTTCCTTTTACATACCAGGGGCTCCAAAAATGGAAGACCCCCAAGCTTCCCTTCTGCTCGCCGTCCCTGCTTATTCCCTTGTGGGCAGCCACAGCTTGATGTGGTGTCACTGACCACAGCTGGTCCTGGGGATGGAGACAGGGCACTCAGGGCTGATTGCTAGAGAGAAAAGCTTTACCTGGGCAGAAAATGCTATGTCCTGAGGAGGAGCAGATGAGGAGGAAGGGTCCAAAGGAATGGGGCTCAGCAGGTGCTGCCTGCTGCCTGCTGCCTGAGTCTTCTTCAGTCCACAGACCTCAGATTCAGCTTCCACCTGCCTGGAGCCCTCCTCTCCAACTGCCCCATTCAACTGCCGCTCCCCCAAGCCTATGCAGGGAACTCTGGGAGACCAACATTCCTTCTGCTAGGTTAAAGGGCACTGCCCCCTCCCCGGATGGACTTGTGGTCCTGGCCTACCTACTCTTTCAGTGATGGCCAAGTTCATGCAGAGTGCTTGCAAGGCCATCCCTCCCAGCCTGTCATATCACAGCTTTGTATCCGTAAAGGAGAAAATGCCCCCCAGCCACCCCCAGTCTACACATGAGGAGAATAAGGAATAAAGGCCCTCCATGACTGGCCTGGGGCAAGGCTGAGACCAGTGGCCAAGTCTCCTGACTCCCGGTCAGGACCTCCTTCCCGGAAAGCATGCATTTCCCGCTTGGAGCTCCGGCAAACGTGAAGCAACTCTGAGGTCAAGGGATGTGGGGGGAGGAAGGGTGGGCATGGATCCAACCTTCAAAACAGAGAAAATCTCATTCATTTATTCTCCATTCAGTTAACCAAAAATAAAAGGTGTTTTGACCTCTTTTTTTCTTGAATTATAAGAAAAGTAAGACAGAAACTGACACTGATTGCTAATTTGTACATATGAAATTTCCTGTTTATCTCACTCACAGCTTTGCATATTCTGGAGTGGAGGTCTTTTCCTACCTCTTGAGATCTTTCAAGGGCCTGGCCATGGGGCCTTGCTCCGAGGTGGCTGAAGGATTCCATGGTGGCAGGGAATGGCTGGGAGCAGGCAAATCTCTAAATTTGTAAATAAACAAATTTTGATTCATTTTTAAGAATTATTTAGACACCTTAGAAGACCTCCTCCACCTGACTCCCACAGATTGTATGTCACATTCTACTACAGTATTCCAAGCCTGCCTGAGGCCCCTTCCTCCTCTTATCCTGGTCAGTCCTTCCCCCTGCTGGCTGTTTCTGGCTCCTCCACTTCCTGGGATCTAGTTCTCTGAGGAGGCTGCCACCCCCCAACAGGGTACTTCACTTCCTGCCCAAAAGGGAGGTGGGAAGTGGGGAGGGTCTGCACCCAATGCCTTTAGAAAAATAGATGCCCCGAGAAAGGTTCCCTGGCCTGCAGAGGCTCCCTTTGCGCAGGTCTGTGTTCCCTTTTGTTTGCCTCCATTCCTCCCTCCATAAATGCAAATCACTGCTAATAATGTCACTTGACATTTGTAGAGCCCTTTGAGTGTCATGAAGTTCTTCTCCCTTTCTATCACTCGATCTCACAACCACCCCGGTAGGTCTCCGAAACACAGGCTTACTGTCACAATCCAGACAGATTTGAATGCTGTCAAGTTCATAGCGGATTGATGAGCAGTTTTTCTCCAAGTTCGTAGAGGGTCTGGCAGAGATGGATCTCTACTGAGACACGGTATTTTGGTACTACATAAAGATGATTGTTTGGCCTGTCAGGCGAACGAGTGAAATGTGGAGGGGGGTTTGCAGTCTCTGCTCAAGGGGGCCTGAAGAAATAAGCAACCAAGCTCCTGTCCCTGACAGCACATACACCCGGGAAGGCCAGGCCACTGAGCAGGACATAAACACCCCCCTGAGGTGGAGGGGGGCAAGAGAACACATCGGAGTACAGGAAAAAAATATTAGAAGTCTGTTCTATATTTTCTGCATTATTATAAAATGGTATTTTTTGTGTATTAATATAATGGGACAGTGATATACACGTGTATGCTGTACATCATTTGTAAATAAGTATATATATGGGTGTGTCAGGAGTCTGTGTGCCCAAATACCGATGGTGGTGCTGGATGGAAGTTTTCAGAAACACTTCTGAGAATTTCCCCAGCTCTGAGGTTCCGTGAGGCCTTCATTCCAAAGCGAGTCTCTGTCTGAAATTCCCTCTAACCTGATTTACCAACATGTCTTCAATAAACCATAAAAGACATGAGCTCAATCAACCTCAAAAACCCTTTCGTAAATATTTTTTAATATATAGTACATATGTGTGTATACATATATAGATAGATACACAGAAATCAGTGCATGGTGTTACAGAGTCAGTATCGCGTTATATAGTCAGGACTGCGGTTAATAACAGAAACTCTGGAATCAGATCTGAGTTCAAACCTCTTAATTTCAATTTCTCCAACTACAAAATGAGAACACTAACTTCAAAGTATTTTAAGTTAATCAAGGATTAGATGTGTAAGGGAAGTGTGGAATATAGTGTCTTCTCCATTGTAAACACTCAATACACAGCAACTATCATTTGTGAATAATGATTTTGTTTTAATTAGCAGGGTCTCAGGAGAAAGAAGCATCCTACCTCCTGGGTGGCTCTTGGAATCTGTCCAGTGGAAGTACATGGCAAAGGAGGAGGTTTGGGTTTTTGAGTTTTGTTTGTTTGCCTTATGACCTAACCAAGGAGAGACTTACAGGAGGGAGACCAGACAAAGTTGATGTCAATGGATCTGGGAAATAATGTGGAATTTGAATGGGCTTTTAAAACAAACATAGGTTAGTGAAGCGGAAATGCATGCCCGTGGCAATTGGAGATGAAGTTCCCTAAGAAAGGACAAAACATGAAGAAAACAGGAATTCTGGCCTCCACTTCACCACCTAGCCCTGAGCAAGCCCCTTGGCTCAGAGCCAAGCCTGTGAACATAAAAGCCCCCACACGGGAAAGGTGGCCCTTCCTTCTCCAGACAAGGAACACTTGGATTTATTGTAAATAACTTCTCTTTTTTTCTTCAAATGGTTGAGTTGTGAAGATCTTGTAATACATCTTTCTTTCCTCGCACTAACCATTACGGAGCTCAGGGTGAAAACTCTCAGCGGTCTCTACCGGCATACAACCTCGTGGCTTGCATTAGTGGGAAATGATGTCTGTGGAATGCGCCGTAAGCTCTAAATCGTGAACCAGGCACAACCCAGAATAGAGAAGCGAAGAGGTGGGGAGTGTTTCGATGAGTGCTGAATGAGACTGGGGCCCTCATATTGGAACAGAAGCTTCTGGATCAGTACAATGGTTGCTAGAATTCAACTCAGATTACAAAGCTCTCAGGAACCAAGGATCTGCCAAGAAATATCATAATTAAATCAGAAATTGTACTTTTCTTCACTGTAATGAGAAATGGTTTTGCCATAATGCCGCTCACACTTGCTGCAATGGTGGCCAGAACTGGGTTAGGGTAGGCCAGCCATCGGAACTAGAACTTCCGCAAAGGGCCAGCGCATCCACCTTCTGCCCGAAGCGGACCATGCCTGGCCATGCTATCCAGCTAAGCGCTTGCTGCTGCTGCGCGCCCCTCCTTCTCGCTGCCTTTCCTCCCTGTTTCACGTTCCAGGCTCAAGCCAGCCTATTACAAGTTAGTGGTGTAGGCAAAGTTCCTCCTCTTTCTAGGACACAGTTTCCCCCAATAAAAACAAAGACCCGAATTAAATCAGGGTTTTAACCTTCTTTGTGCCGTAGATCTCTTACCTACAGAGAACAAACTGATGGTTACCAGAGGGGAGATGGGTGAGAGGACAGGGGAAATAGATGATAGGGATCAAGGGTGCACTTGTCGTGCTGCCCCCGGTGAGGTACGAACGTGCTGAATCCCTGTATTGTACACCGGAAACTAATACTACACTGTATCCTGGAATTAAAATAAAAACTTAAAACAACAATTAATCAATTAATTTAATTAAGAACTCAAATTAAAAAAAACAAATACCTGGGAACCAAAAATACTCTGGTCCCCTCCCCACCAGGATGTAATTGAAAATACAAATAACAGCAAACCATTAAATAAACATAAGGAAGTGGAACCAAGTTCTACATTCTCTCGTGACAATTATTTTTGCATTGTTTCTGAAATATCAAGTATCAATTTCTAAAATTTTATTACAAAGTAGCTCAGATGCCAAAAAGTGTGTATTTAAGAATTAAAGAAAATAAAGTCATTTACTTAACCTCTCAGCTTAAAAAATAAAATATTACCAATACTGTTAAAACAGACATACAATTTTTCAGAGAGCTCTGTTTTATTGCTGCTTGAAGCCAGTGGTTCTCAAGTTTTGCTTGTAAAGCTTTACAAATCCCCAGGCTCAGTCTCTACCCTAAACCAAAACCTCAAGTGAGTATCAGTGTTTTAAAGATTCCTTAAGTCATTTCAATGTGCAGCCAAGGTTGAGAACCATTCCAGGAAGAGAGGCTGCTTCACGGGATGGTGGGATGGGGCCCTGAAGACCAAGTGGAAACCGGGCTCTGGCTTCTGTGCTCAACCTCAGGGTCCTCACTTCCCCTGGTGTACTTCAGAGGATCTAGATTCTGAAATCGGCAAGCTCTCTCGCCTCTCATTTTTGGGAAGAGCCTGCCATCTGCTGGCCAACATGAGGAAAATATGGCTGCTAAATGTCACCTTAGGCAAGTATTGGCCCAGTGGCACTCAGGTTATAGAGTTCCCTTTCAAGGGTGGTGCATGCACAGTTGTCCAGGTGGTGCATGCACAGTTGTCCAGGTGGTGCATGCATAGTTGTCCCACAGCAGCTCTGGGAGGAGGCAGGGCAGGGCCAATAGAGTCACTTTCAACTTGCAGATAGCAGCTCTGAGACGCCAGCAGTGGGATGGATGGGAGCAGAAAGGGCTCCCAGGTACTCTTCAGAGCCTAAGAAGAGAAAGGCAAGGGCAGAGGCCAAAGGGACAAAGTGGGCACAGGTATCTTTAAGAGAGAAAAGATGCTCACCTAGGAAAGGCCTTAGGAAGAGAAGCAGGGGCTACCTAAAATCCCCAGGAGGGGAATAGAAGGTGATGCTATGTGTCACTAACTCTGGGACTCAGGCTTTGTCCTCTGTTTGGTCTAAAGATTGCATCAGCTTGTCACGGTTCTTTCTCATGGGATTTGTTTGCTGTTCTCTCTGCCCGGAACACTCGTTCTTGCCACAGCAAATGTTTGTTCAGTTTTCAGGTCTCAGTAAACTACAACCTTGCTTCTGCCTGGAAGCCTGCTATGATTGTCCACATCTCCTGCACCTTGTCCTCGCCTCCTGCCACTCAGTTCTGGAGCCATCTGTTTACTATTCACTCTCATAACATTCCAAATTCCATGTGGAAAGGGACAGAACCTATCCCAGTGCGAGAAGCATTTGTTTACTGAGTCAATTTTTTTAAATGTTTATTTATTTTTGAGAAAGAGACAGAATGTGACCAGCAGAGGGGCAGAGAGAGAGGGAGACCCAGAATCCAAAGCAGGCTCCAGGCTCTGAGCAGTCAGCACAGAGCCCAACATGGAACTTGAACCCATGAACTGCAAGATCAGGACCTGGGCTAAAGTCGGAGGCTTGGCCAACTGAGCCACCCAGGTGCCCCAACCGAGTCAATTTTTCTTATGGCAAAATCACTATAATCTGAAAACAAAAAGAAAATACTTTGAAACATTTTTTTGTTCCCAACAATGAGTTCCTCTTAGAGGTTAAGTTGAAAATAATTATCTTTGCTACTAGAGGAATGGGGAGACAAGTAATCTTATTTCCAGTTGGCACATGGTATAAACTAACCTTTTTTCACTCATTTATGCTCTAATCAGTCAATAAACCTGGTAGAAAACTACTATTTCGGGCCTGCCCAGCTTCCATATCTATTTTTCCTTCGTGTAGTAAGAACACCCCAAATTTATTTTGGAGAAATAACACCTTCCATTCTCAGTCCATTTGATTCAGGGCAGCTGACCCCATCCCCAGGTCCAGGTGTGGGCAGGTGACTGGGCCTGGTCGGTCACTGTACCTAAGAGCCTAGCATGTGACAGGTTCAGGGATGAGCACATGGCCCAAGTCAGCCCAATGAAATTTCGCCATGGAACGTTTCCTGGAATCATCTTGGGCAAGAAGACCCAGGGCGCTAAGCTGGCAGGACGTGAGCCTAGAGCTGCTGGCCGCCCTGCTACCACCATGAGGAAAGAGAAGGCCAAAGAGTGAAGCCATAAAAGGGGAGCAGAACCAAGAGAAGAGAGGCAGGGTTCATAGGGCAGGTGTCTTTTAGGTACTGGCTCCCAGCCTAGAACTTTCTCTGGACCTTTCTATTACATTAACCAATGAAGTCCCTTTTCCAGAAGTCAGTCTGAAAGAGGCTCCTCTTCCCTGCAGCTGAATGGAATCCTAGCTAACAAAAAAGCAGCAGAGACAACGTAATCTTTTCGTTTGGTTTTTTATAAAATCAACACAGCATTTGGAACACTTTTCACACAGATCCAGAAACCATGATAAGCTTTTACGTTATTATGAAATTACTCAACATATCAGTTAAAAGGGGGCGCATGATGATTTGTCTGCATGGTCTCAAACGGCGCACACTGGTTCTCAGGTCTGGGGAGCCACAGAGCAGCCTGTCCAGGTTCTACTCCCCTCCATCTTCTTTTCCGTCCCATTGCCAGGACCCCCGGAGCACATTTCAGTCCTGCTTTCAGGAGAACTAGCCATCCCTACACAAGAAGGTCATAGATTTCAGGCCTCACAGCTGCACTTGGCCGTGCCGTCAGCCTCCACGCAGTCACCAGTCCCCTTCAGCTCACTGAAGAATTGGCTGTTGCCAACAGGGAAGCAAACACAGACTCAGGCTTCTGCTGCAGGACCTCAGGCTTGTCGAACTCTACGACCTGGGAGAGTGAGAAAGGAGAGGAGGGGAGGGACACTGCTGAGCTCGGCCTTCAAGGATCCAAAGGCCTCTTTGGGCTCCTGGGCTGAGCACCCATCCTCCCACTGCCCCAGGGACTCAGCTCTCACCTTCCCGTTGCTCATGACCAGGATGCGGTCACAGCTGAGCACAGTGGTGATGCGGTGTGCAATGACCAGCACTGTGCAGCTCTGGAAGGCTTCACGGATTGTGTGCTGGATCAGGGTATCGGTCTCCACGTCAATGGAGGCTGTGGCTTCATCGATAAGGATGATCTGGTGGACACGAAACAGGGGTGAAGGCAGCTTCCTCTGGCCCTGAGCCCTAGGTCTAGACCTGGGTCTACCACTAATCCACTGAGTCCCTTAGCTGGAAGATGAGAGATTTGGACTGAGTTTAAAACCTACTTTGACCTCTAGTTGTCCATTAGGTTAAAGAAAATATTAGGTCTTGACCAAGAGCTTTTTGTTTTTTGGTAACCAGAGAATTAAGTTCTCAAAAATGAAAATGTCCCAGTCACAACTTCTTATTTTATGAACTGCCTTCCCATTTGCCTGAATTAACATAGATCAACATTTCCCAAAGCAAGGCGTACACAACACCCTTGGATGGCAGGCACATGAGATGGTGTGGCTAGTATATGAATAAACGTTCTCTTTAACATTTTTATTTTATTAACCATATGCTCAAAAAATATAACTAGCACAGAAATATGATTTCACAAATGTAACTGTTTAGAATGAGGCTGCTGTTTGTTTTTGTTTTTTTTATATAGAGAGAAAGAAAATGCATGCAAGTGGGGGAGAGAAAGAGAGAGGGAGGGAGACAGAAAAAGAGAGAGAGAGGGGGAGAGGGAGAGATAGAGAGAGAGAGAGAGAGAGAGAGAGAGAGAATATCCTAAGCAGACCCTCATGCAGCACAGAGCTGGACACAGGGCTCAGTCTCACAACTCTCAGATCATGGCCTGAGCTGAAATCAAGAGTTGGGACACAACTGACTGAGCCACCCAGGAGCCCTTAGAATAAGGTTGTTTTTATTTTATTTTTTCTTTTTTTTCCATAATATTTTATTGTCAAATTGGTTTCCATACAACACCCAGTGCTCTTCCCCACAAGTGCCCTCCTCCATCACCACCACCTCTTTTCCCCCCTCCCCCTTCCCCCCTCAGTTCATTTTCAGCATTCAATAGTCTCTCAAGTTTTGCATCCCTCTCTCTCCCCAACTCTCTCCCTCCTCCCCTCCCCCTGGTTCTCCATTAGGTTTCTCCTGTTCTGCTGTTAGACCTATGAGTGCAAACAAATGGTATCTGTCCTTCTCCGCCTGGCTTACTTCACTTAGCATGACACCCTCAACGTCCATCCACTTTCCTACAAATGGCATAAGGTTGTTTTTAAAAAGAGGGCATCAAAGTAAGTCAAAGGAGAGATTGAATGTGGTTATGACAAAAGTCATAAAGTGATGACTCAAATTTGAGAAACAATGTAGAGAAAGAAACTTTGGCACCAGTGGCCTGGTAACTGTAAAATTAGGAACTGAGTGGCTAAGAAAGTGTTACATGCATATTGCAAATCCTGTATTTCATCTCGGCTAGAAAGAGGGGGATAGTTCTCCTTCCTGTGAAACCATCTCTTCAACTTCCAACCCCACTGGAAGCCTGTATTTCTTAAAAGTTTTTATTTAAGCACTGCTAGGAATTTACCCAAAGGATACAGAAGTGCTGATGCATAGGAGCACATGTATCCCAATGTTCATAGCAGCACAGTCAACAATAGCCAAAACATAGAAAGAGCCTAAATGTCCATCACCTGATGAGTGGATCAAGAAGATGTGGTATATATATATACAATGGAGTACTACATGGCAATGAGAAAGAATGAAATCTGGCCATTTGTAGGAAAGTGGATGGACCTTGAGGGTGTCATGCTAAGCGAAGTAAGTCAGGCAGAGAAGGACAGATACCCTATGTTTGCACTCATAGGTCTAACAGGAGAACAGGAGAAACCTAATGGAGGACCAGGGGGAGGGGAAGAGGGAAAGAGAGTTGGGGAGAGAGAGGGACGCAAAACATGAGAGACTATTGAATACTGAAAACAGACTGAGGGTTGAAGGCAGAGGGGGAGGGGGAAAAGAGGTGGAGGTGATGGAGGAGGGTACTTGTGGGGAAGAGCACTGGGTGTTGTATGGAAACCAATTTGACAATAAACTATTTTAAAAAAATTTTTATTTAAATTCTAGTTAGTAAACATACACTCTAATATTGGCTTCAGGAGTAGAATTCAGTGATTCATTAAGTTCATACAACACTCAGGGCTCATCACAAGTGCCCTCCTTAATACCTTATCCCCCATCTAGCCCATCCCCCACCACATCCCTCCATCAGCCCTCAGTTTGTTCTCCATCATTAAGAGTCTCTTACTGTTTGTTTCCCTCTCTCTTTCCCCCGCCCCTTCCCATATGTTCATCTGTTTTGTTTCTTACATTTTACATGAGTGAAGTCACGTGGTATTTGTGTTTCTCTGACTGACTTACTTTATTTAGCCTAATACACTCTAGCTCCATTTACATCAATGCAAATGGCAAGATTTTATTCTTTTGATAGCTAAGTAATATTCCATTGTATATGTATATACCAAATCTTCATCCATTCATCAGTTGATGGATATCTGAGCTCTTTTCATAGCTTGGGTATTGTAGATAAAGCTGCTATAAACATGGGGTACAAGTACGCCTTAAACTCTGTATTTTTGTATCCTTTGGGTATATGTGTACATATGAGTACCTGTGTGTGGTCTCATTTGAGAAAATTTGCTCCCGACTAGCATAGGTAGTTTCCTCAAAAAGCTAAAAATAGAACTACCCTATGATCCAGCAATTGCACTACTAGGCATTTAGCCAAAGCATACAGGAGTACCAATTATATTATATTATATTATATTACATATAATGGAATATTACTCAGCCATAAGAAAGAATGAAATCTTCCCATTTACAGTGACAAAGCTGGAGCTAAAGAATATTGTGCTAAATGAAATAAATCAATTAAAGAAAGACAAAGTCATATATGGAATTTAAGGAAAAAAAACAGATGAACCTCAGGGGAAAAAAGAAAGCGACAAACCAGAAAACAGACTCTTAACTATAGAGAACAAACTTGAGGGTTGTTGGAGGGGAGGTGGGCAGGGGGATGGGTTAAATGGGTGATGGGTATTAAGGAGGGCACTTGTCACTTGTTGTGGTGAGTATTGAGTGTTGTATGTAAGTGATGAATTACTAAATTCTATATATGAAACAAATTAATTTATTAGTCCTGGAACAGCTATCATCTGATTTCCAACTCTAATAAAGGCAAGGGAGAGTCCCTGGGTGGCTCTGTCGGTTAAGCATATGACTTTGGCTAAGTTCATGATCTCACAGTTCATGAGTTCAAGTCCTGCATTGGGCGAGTTCAAGCCCCATTTTGGGGTGAGCGTGAGCTCCACTTCAGGTGAGCTCGACTTCTCTCTCTCTCTCTCTCTCTCTCTCTCTCTCTCTCTCTTTCTCTCAAAAAAAAAAAAAAGACAAGAGAATGTCTTACATCTGGGTTTTAAAAAGAATATATGATAGGCAACTGTTAAATTAATAAGCTTCTGAACTTTAACTTTTTGCAAGAGAAATGCATCACGATTTAGTTCTAACAGTGGATCATTCAGCTTAGCTGCAGGGTATCAGGGTTTGAGAGAGCCCAGCCTGAGTGCCCCCCACCCTCCTCTCCCATACCACAGATATGGGCAGAATGGCAATCAGTGACATGAGGAAGCCCTGTGGGTATTTGTGGAAAGGACAGCACCCACTGTCCCGTGGAGATGGAGGGAGAAACAGCCAGTGTGATTCACTGGGCGCCATCTCTGACTTCCCATAGCCATTCCGTGGTCTCACCTTGGACTTGCGAAGAAGTGCTCTTGCAATGCAGAGCAGCTGCCTCTCCCCCACAGAGAAGTTTTTGCCACTTTCTACAACTTCTGCTTGCAGCCCTTGGGGTAACTTTGAGATCTGCAATATCAGAGAAAATGAGATGTAGACTACATAGGCATGTGGGCATGTAGGCCACTGTGGGTAAGACCTAACCTGACCCCAGCAGGCCTCCCCTGTCACACTTTGTAATACTCCTCACCTCTCTATACTCCAGGCACTGATGTTTCTCTTCCTTACCTGTGCCCCTCACACTCCCAACTCAGGGTCTTTGTGTATGTTAGTTCCTGTGCTGGAATGTTCTCTCGAAGATCTGCACCCTACTGCCCCCTCAATATTTTATCTCAGCTCAGATGCCCCATCTCTAAAGAGGCCTTGCTTGGGCATTCCACATAGAAGAGCTGCTCCCTGACTGAAGTAACTGTTGTTCTCATTACTACCTTTACAGCAATGACCACTTCTTGAAAGTATCTCATGTGTCCATTTATTTGTTGTGTTTATCTCCCATTGAATGTAAGCACCAGGAGTGCAAACCTTACCTACTTTGCCTTTGCTGTGTCCCCTGAGCCTCGAATGTGCCTGGCTTACTGTTGGTATCTGAGTGCCATCCGACTTTATTTAGGAATCAAAAATCATCTCATCGCCATGAGATTATTTTACCTATGCCCCAAAATGGCAGCATCTAACATATTATGCAAGCTGAGCCCCAAAGGACCAACATGCACCACTGTTGAAGTGGCAGGCTAAGACTAAGAATCAGGTCTTGGAGCTACTTACTGTCACACTCAGGAATGTCCTCTCCAAGACATCCCAGATCTGCTCATCTGTATAACAGTCAAAGGGGTCTAGGTTGAATCTGCCACATAAGAAGACAAGCATCCATAACCACATGCAACCATTGGACAGTTTGTATAACACTGATACACAAATATTTTCTCAAGTCCTAATTTCAACTCTTTTTGGTATCTACCTAGTAGAAGAATTGCTGTATCATAGGGTAATTCTACATTTAACTTTTGAGGAACTACCAAATTGTTTTCCACAGAGGCTGTATCATTTTATATTCCCACCAGCAGAGAACGAGAGTTCCAATTTCTCAACATCTTCACCAACACTTGTTATGTTCCTTTTTCTTTTTTCTTTTTTTCACTATAGCCATCCCAGTATGACTGAAGTGGTATCTCACTGTGGTGGGGTTGCTTTTTCTGTCTTTTGTGGTGAAAAAAAATCCTAATTGATCATCCAAGCAACATCAGGTTGGGATCTATCTGGACTTTACACCCATTAAAGTTTGCGCTTCCATTTGGCATAGGCAACATTATCAATTCTCCTCTGTTATGCTACCATGCAGTCCCAATTAAACTCTATTCTTTTTCTCTAAAATATTTTTAGTGTTTTATTTATTTTTGAGAGAGAGAGAGAGAGAGAGACAGACAGACAGACAGAGCACAAACAAGAAAGGGGAAAAGAGAGAGGAGACACAGGGTCTGAAGCAGGATCCAGGCTCTGAACTGTCAGCCCAACGCAGGGCTCAAACTCACAATCTCACAAACTGCGAGATCATGACCTAAGCTGAAGTCAGACACTTAACTGACTGAGCCAGCCTGGTGCCCCCAGTTAAACCCTATTCTTAATCTCTGTTTCATCTTTCCCCAGTTTTGGCAGCCACGCACATTTTGTGTGTAAGGCTGGATTGTATTAAAGAAGCAGGAGGTAGAATGTCTTATCTGCATGAGAGTTGATAGTCTCCAAAACATTTTCATAGACGGCTTCATTGACACACTTTCACCTCAAAGGATGCATATACCCCTTTCATTGATGGGAAAATTATGGCTTATCAGTATTAAATGCTTGTTCAAGATCACACCACAAGTCAGTCTGATAGAGAGGTTAGAATCAGAGACACTCAGAGATAGACGAGACTGTAATGGGTAGAGAACCCAGGTCTTCTCTATTCTAGTCCACACTTCTCCCTGCTGCAAGCGCTGGGTAAGGGGTGAAACGACCCGGGATTAAAGCTCATCTTTGCCATTTGCTTGTATTGACAAGTCACTTTTCCTCTCTAAGTTCAGTGTCTTCCCCTATAAAGGAGGGATAACTGTAGTGCCTACCTCATAGAGTTGTGGTGACGGCTAAATGAGACAGAACTTTAAAGCATGGGCTAGCTCAAAAACAGTTAATTCATATCTTTACTACTCCTATACCAAGGCACAATAGATTTGTCCAGGTTCTAGCTTCACATGGAGATCTATCACAACATATTATCTCATTCCCCTAACACAGCCATTGTAAAGTTCCCTGTTTGTGCACATACTCTGCACTCCCCTTAGAAAGTCTTTCTCCCCTTTTTCTCCCAAGCAAGCTCCTACTTATCCTTCAAGACTCTGCTCAAATGTTTCTTCTTCCATCAAGCCTTTCTGGATTCACCCAAGTAGAGCTATTTGACCTATTTCTGGGGTCCTTTTGTACTTTGTTCATATCTCTGAGCTGGCAAATCCCCCTTGTATTATAATCTGTTGGTTCTTATGTCTCTGCACCCCTCCCCATTACTACACTCTGAATTCCTCTCGGGAAGCATGAGCAGTGATCATTCATCAGACTATCCTCAGGTCCTAGTACAATGTCTGGACATAGAAAAGGCAAATTAAATGAATGAAAGAAGGGAGGGGGGAGGGAGGAAGGAAGGAAAAAAGGAAGGGAGGAAAGAAAGGGAGGAAGAGAAGGAAGGAGAAAGAGGGAGGAAAGAAGAAGAGGGAGAAAGGAAGGAGTGGGAGGAAGGAAGGAAGGAAAGAAGGAAGAAGAGGAGGAAGGGAGAGAAGAAAGAAATGAAAGGGAGGGAGAGAAGAAAAGAGGCAAGAGGGAAGAAGGAAGCAAGGAGGGGAAGGGAGGCAGGAAGGAATAATGAGTAAATGAATAATTGATTGAGCAGAGCTCTAGGGGTCAATTTATCCTCTTGGCTCTGATAATGCCCCTTAAATATCCCCGAAACATAAAGGATCTAGCTTAATTTTCAATGCATTAGACTTCCTCAATTTCCATGCCTTGATATTCCCACATAGGTAACGTGCACTGTTAAGTAGGAATATGAATCTGGATAAAGTTTAGTCCCAGAGTTGACATCTGAGAAAATAAAAGGTGAAGAGGCTGAAAGATCCATTTCCATTTGCTTTGCTGACTGAACTTCCTGGATTATTTCTCACTTCTCCTTTGCCTGGAATATGAATCCTGTGAAGAAATGTTGCCTAAAATGCCCCCTTCAAGTTTATCCAGTGGGTGGAGAGAAGACAATAAACCACATCTAAACATAAAAGAATATAGTGGTAACAATAATGCAAATGCTTAATGGTGAACTGAAATCTGACCAATCCCATCATGTTTTGGGGCGGGGGGGGCGCTCCTAGTCTCCAGCTTCACCTCCCTCTAAGCCATCCTTCATATCACTTGTTAGAAGCATGTTTCAAAAGTGCAAATCTAAACAGATTACTTTAAACTTTAATACTACTCCTCAGAATACAGAATAAAGTATTTATACACTGTATGTAATTCCTTTCATGATCTGTCATGTTTTAAAGAAATAAAAATTATGCCTTGATATTTTTTACCACATTGCAGTTTACAAAGTGCTCTTGTGTATATCAGGGCTTCATTCAATCTTCAGGGACACTTCAGTGAGTCTCCGTGAGTGGCCCAGCTTGCCAAGGAGAGATCAGAGGCCCCAAAGTTGGGGCATTGGACACCAGCTAATGAAAGACAGCTCAGTCCTGGCATCCTGGTCCTGCCACCCCTCCCAGGACCCCATATTCTGCTTCACCTGATGGTTCCTGAAAGCAGGACAGGATCTTGAGGGATAACCGAGAACCTGGACCGCAGGTCCTCTAGGCCAATCGTGCTGATGTCCACACCATCGATGAGAATCCGACCTGCTGCAGGCTCCACCAGGCGGAAGAGAGCCACTCCCAAGGAGGATTTCCCTGTTGGGCGAGAAATAAGCATGGCCTCGGTTTCCTGATCTGCACTAGAGGCAGCACAGGCCACACCTGGAGTTCGCAGCAGACCTGCTCCCCTCCGTGGTCCTGAGCCCTTTGTTATCCTGAGCCCTGAGAGAGCAGAAGAGGAGTGGAGTCTCTGCTCCAAGGAGTGCCCCAAACTATGAGCAGTGTTCTTACAGCCAGGATCGGAGGCAGAACTGGAGCCCCTGGGTTCAATACAGCCATTTATACATTCTGTTTCACACACACAGTGCTACCGTTATTTTTTAAATTTTTTGCTAGCATTTAAAAAATCCAAAGATCCTATGTAAAAAATTCAAATTGCATGCTCTTCTTGAAATCTAGAACTGGCAACACTGGTCCCACATCCTCCTACCTAACAAGCAGCTGGAGCTGAGTGTGGCTGCTTCCTTGAGAGAGAACAGTGCTCTGCAGTGCAACACTCCGCCCTTCCCATCCTCCTCCATCACATCCCAGACCCACAGCAGCTCCTCTATGTCAGGCTGCAGCTCTCTCAGGCCAGTTGCAGGCAAGAAGTAGGAAGGAAAGGACCCACTAAAGATTTTAGGTTGAAGCTCTTCACCTAGCAGGAGTGCAAGGCCTGCAGGGGCCTGAAGAGGTGGAGACCCATGAAGGCTCTTGTCTTCTGGAGGGCTACCTGGAGGAGGCAGCTCCTAGGCATACAAGGATGGGATAAGAATCAAGTCTGAGCAGTCTCTCTGAACAATGCAAAAACAGAAGGGAGCTACACTTGGACCAGATCTCCCAAAAGTAATAGGAGAGGAAGGGAGGGAAAGAAGTCAGAAAGGAGAGGGCAAAGAAGGAGGCTGATAAGAGAAGTCTAGGAATGGTGAGAAGGAAGGAGAAGCAGGACCCAGACTTTACTCCTGGCCCTGTTCTTCACCCTCCCAGAGCCCAGTGTTGCCCCTTACTTGAAGCACTCCTCCTCTGCACCCTGTTCCTCCTTCCAGGCTCAGCTCAAATGCTGACCTTGGAGCCCCGGCCACCAGAGCTCACTAGAGCTCACCAGGGCCCAACCCCCATTACACTGTTAACAGCATCCTTTTACTTTCTCCATGACATCACCACAATCTGCAATTACCTTATTTATTTACTTATTTGATGACTTAACGCCTATCTTTTCCAGTGGAATCCCATGATAGCAAGACTTTGGGTTTAGTTCACCAGTGCATGGTATAAAGCAAGGACCCAAAAATATCTGTGGGGTCACTGAGTAAACACATGCCTTGAAACGGGCCCAACACCCACAGGACAAAGTTGAGGACAGGGGGTACCCCAGGAGACTTCACTTACCAGAGCCTGTCCTTCCCACGATGCCCACTACTTCGTGGCCATGAATTGTCAGGTTGATGCCATTAAGGACAATGGGTGTGTTGTCTCTGTATTTCATGTGATAATCCTGGAATGTGATTTCTCCATGCTGTGGCCACCCAGGAGGACAGCTCATACCTTCTATGTGTAAAGGAGCCTCAGGGACACACATCTCATTTTTGAAAAAAGAAATCAATAGTTATCATTAATCTCTGCCCATCTCCTGCTCAGCCGCTGTCCTCCAATTGTGGGGTGTGTGACCCACCCCAGCCTGTCTCACACTGAGCTCAAGCCACTGGCTGTGTGATCAGAGGAGTACCTCAAGAGGAACATCCTGCTCCACCCACCTGACATGCACACAATTTTATCCTCGAAGAGTGAGAAATCATTTAGCTAGCCCCCTTGTAATTAACATAGAGAACTTCTTCTAATTTATTGTGCGAGGCTCTAAAGAAATAGAATCCAGAACGGTGACAATCAGGGCAGCAGAGTTAACCGACACCTGTGGGGGGCATGTTTTATAGTTCACCAGCCTTGCGTGGACATATGCTGCCTCTATCCTCGCTGACGAGGTAGGTAATTTTAGATGCATTTCCCACGCAAGAAATACAGGCTCAAGCAGGTTAAATGTCTTATTTAAGATTACAGAGCTGATGAGGACTCAGACCAGGGCTGCCTGACTCTAAGCCCACAACTGAGTCAAACACAGCTGGCTATGTCCTGAGGCCCGAATGATGGAAAAGAAGCACAGTCACCTGACTGCAAGGCACAGCTCTTCACCACAGGTGCGATGTACAATAGCATCCTTTCATGTTAAATCAAAGTTCTACGATTCACAAATTCTGCTCCTATTAACAGGGGCCAGAGAACTGGTTTTAAAGGCTCTGACAGCCCCTGGCTGTGCAATCTTAAGCAAGATACTCAGCCTGGTCAAGCCTCAGTTTCCTCTTCCAGGAAATGGCGATGATAATTCAATCAACTTTATAAAATTGTTTTGTAATTCTATGAGATAATCTATATATAAAAATATTGAGCCTTTACTGTGGGCTAGGCACTGTGCTAAATGCTTTCCATACTGTGTTATTTAATCTTTGTAATAACCCAATGAAGTTGATACTGTGATCTGTCCCCAGTTTACACAGCTGACTCAAGTGGCAAAGCTTGGACTTGAACCCAGGTGATCTGGCTCTAAAATCTATGTTCTTAACTACTCTAACACAAATAGAAGCAATAACAATAATAATTCCAATTATTATTGACATTATTATTGTTTTTATACTTGTGCAAAACTCTCACATCTAAAAAGAGATTATTCTTTCTACATCCAGGAAAGCTATGGGAGATGCGATGAAAATGGGCCATAGGATATGGAAGAGTTTCTAAGAAATGACACCCACAGGTCCAGGGAAGGTGGGGAGGAAGGGCCAGGAGCCACAATTGCCCCTTGAAAACGTCTCCGGACCCCTGGGGTGCTGGAGCTTGCAGAGGTCATGGAAGCTGAGCCCCAGACACGGGTGTGCAAACTTCCAGAGCTCCCCACATTGAACCCAGACCCGCGACCCACCTTAATGTACTGCAGCATCCTCTCTGCGGCCGTGAAGTACGCCTCCGTCTCTGAACCAATCCGGGCAGTGGCCTGGAGGTTGGCTGACAGCTGGAGTGAAGGAGAAGCATCAGGTCAAGAAGCTCACGGGGTTGTGCTTAGGATTTCAAAGCCCCTAAAAACCTACTCATCACCATTCCCCCCTGAGTGACTTCTCAAACCAAGACAATTTCCTTACAACAATGGAGCAGAGACCCTTTGGTGCCCCCTCCCCCACCCTCGAGCCCGATTCTGAGGTTAGCTGCATGATGGCGGGCAGTTCTCGCGAGACACCACTGACACCATCCCGCCTCAAATACCCTCTGTGTGCATTTCTGCTTTCTGCTCAAAACCTTCACTCGCACCACAGGAGACCCCTCTGTCCTTGCACAGTTGCAGCGCCAAAGCACAGGGGAGTGAAAGCCCTGTGGGCAAACTCTCAACTAATGGGGAAAGGAGCCAGTCTCTCAGCCTGCAGGGGACAATCCAGGTAGCATCCTGTGTGCTTCTCAGGAGGCGCCTGTAGAGTCGAGTGCTGGTGACCAAGAACAGCAATCTCAATGCCACTTGCCCATAATGGAGTTCCTCCTTCCCTGCCTCACTCTCCTGCTTCTTTAGAGAACCTCCCAAATAATCTGCCTACACCCAAGTCCTTGTTTCTGGCCTTGCCTTTAGGGAAACCCAGGGTAAGAGGAGTCTCGGGGACTCTTAAGGAATTGTAGGCAACACAGATGAAGGCAACTAAGGCTCAAAAGAGGAAGTGACATACATAGAATCACCTGGAATCTGGAAGCAGCGATGAGATGGGGACCCCAATATTCCCACCTCCCATCTCCCTGGTCCAAGATGTGGGCAAACAGACCACACAGAGGGTGCTGGACAACAAGTTCATTATACATTCATTCAGCATGCTCCCTGAGGGCTCTATGCTATGTGCCAAGCCAGGATCTCTACCCCAAAGTGCAACAGACCCAGGCCCTGCCCTCAAGGAGTTCCTAGTCAGGTGTGGAGACAGATGGGTCCATAGAGAATGCCAGAACAGACAGATGTGCTTCACCGTCAGAGGCACTGGGAGCCCTTAGGGTCCCCAGACAAGGTCCCCCTCCACTCCCAGAAAAGGGCCACAGGGAAGGCCTCCTGCAGCAATTGCCACAGGAGTTCCATTCTAAGAAGAGGTGGGATTTAGCAGATTAAAAATGGGTGGAGAAGGGCATTCCATAGAGAGGGGACAAAGTCCTGAAAGTAGTTAAGTAGCAGGATATATTCAGGGCCTTGAATGCCATTGGGCTATGACTGGAGCAGAGAGTATGGGTGGGGGAAGGAAAGCCCTTTAGAAGTCAGAGAAGGTGGATGCCATAATGAAAGGACACTGAGAGTGGGAAAGGAGCCCAGGGAGACTGCCTTTCCTCCAGGCAGTGTATCAGACATGGCTGGTTGCCTCGTCAGTAGCTGGTCCCCTCTTTCTTCCTTGCTAGCACAGCCTCCATTATGCTCCGCTATCTGGCAGCCTGGTGCTCCAGGGTGACTTGGTTAATGATGGGTTTAGGTGTGAGCCATGTTACAATTCCGGCCAATGAAGCAGGAGGAGGAGTCAGATGGGAGTATTCTGGGTAGCTGGTCTTTGTTCTTAAAACAGGGCACCAAAAAATGTTCTCTCCTCTCTAACTTTTGGTGGTTATTATGTGAGGATGTTGCTCAGGGCTGCAGTAGCCATTTTGTGACCTTGAATAGGCAATCCTGAGGATGCAGCCAGGCTGTGGGTGCCAGGGCAAAAAGGTAGAATGCTCATGGGTTCATGCTAGGTCACTAATTTTAACAAAGAAAAGCCTACCCCAGCCTTCTGGACACATCACATAATGAGTCTCCAAATGCCAAGGGCATTTTGAACTGGTTCTGGGGCTTGCTGGCTGGAGGCCAGGAACATCTCAATTATTTACAGTTCTTAATGTTGCAAAGCAACATGGTGTGTGATTCTTGCAGCCCAAAAATGGAACATAATTTCATTGAGAGTGCATGCAGAGGTCAGCAAGTCAACAGTGTGACCAGAGAGAGATGTACACTGACTGGGGTCATGAGGCCAGATTTGAGGGGCACGAGGGCACAGTCCACAGCTTAGGTTTGGCATAAGGAGACAGGGAATCTCTGAGAGCTCTAAACAAGGCGGTGACCTCAGGAAAACTGTAACTGCAGGTCACTGGTGAGAAGGTAGAAGGTGGACAGGAAGGGCTTCTGGGGAGGGGGGAGGAGGCTTTGAGGTTACTACCCCAGGATAGAGACCAGACACTTAAACAGGGCAGCAGACACCGAGAAGAAAAAAATAAATCCAGGGCTGTTTTGAAGCAGTCAGCCCTCCAGAAAAACTCCTCACTAGTTTTCTGTGATGGAACAAGCTGGGGAGACCTTCAAGAGGTGCCTCATGTGCACAGTGCACCCTGGGAGAGATGAGCTCCCGCCCCTTGCCTTGGCCAGCACATGGCAATATTGCCCCAAACTTTGCCCCCCTGGCCCATGTCTTATGGAAACCAGGAGAGATATCTGGTCTTAGTGACTCCAAGTCCCCTAAGACACCAGTGTGGTGCCTCTCCCCAGGCTTTTGGAAGGTTTGGGGGCAACTCTGCACTGGTATGTGTGTGTGCACGCACACCTACCTGCCTGCCTGCATGCATGCATGTGCTGTGTTTGTCAGAGAGAGGGAGAGACATAAGATGAATGTGACCCACTAGGGACAAACCGGTCTCTCACCAGCTGTGGGACTGAGAGCAAGTTACTGAACTCTGAAGCTCTGGCCTCCTATCTGTAAGTGAGGAGCAATATTAGCTAACATTTACTGAGCATTCTGGCCAAGCACTACAATAGGTGTTTAACATGCATAATCCTCATGTTTATACGTATGCCTCACAAATCTGTAATTCTGGAACTCGTATTATCTCCTTTTTACAAAATGAGGAATTACAGGCACAAGGAGGGTAAGAGGGTTCCCCAAAGTCACACAGCTAATAATGGGCAGAGCCTAGCCCAAACCCACATTCCAAACCACACGATCTTAACCACTTCACTCTAGCTCATGGAATGTGGTAAGAATTCAATGCGAGAAAGCACAAGCACCTAGCAAAGTGCCAGCTCAGTGCAAGCATCCAGTACATTTCATATTGCTGCACTGGTCAGCTGTCTGTGAGTGTAAGCACGGCACAGCCATCTGCATGGTCTGGATGCTTGCGGAAGGTTCCGCACACACAGGCATGGCTGTGCATGTACAGGACTCCACGTTTATGCAGATATATACCTGCTGCAGGAGCTCAACAAGGAGCAAGATGGAGGCCCCTTGGCATACCCAAAAGATACCTCAACATCGGGGCACATGAGATCCAAAGCCAGTTAGAAAGAAAGCCACATGAGCACCAAAAAGGTAGTTAATTAGTACCCTCTCAGGGAGTTGGAACTGTGGAACTGGGGTTCCCCCAGGTGGCTGCAGAGCCAGCCTCCGGCCACACAGCCCTTGTGGCTAGCCCTTTCAAAGGCCTGACCCTACAGACATGAACTTGGCCAGCTAGACCTTCTCATGCCCCAGTGTACTAGGCGTGGAGGAACTCTGTCCAGGAGCTGTTCAGGCTGCTACATCAGAATCCCCTAGAGAACCTGCTTTTAAAATTAGATTCTGAGACCCCACCCACTCAGGACCTGTCTCTGAGTCCCCAAGGTTGTGTTCTGGAGCATCGTCACTTGCACAATTGCCAAGGCTGAATATGCCTGCAAGGCTAGGGCCAAGTGCTCTACTTCATGTTTCATGTACTTAAAGTCTGAGAAGACCTGTTTTAGGGAAGGGACTGGATGCCTCCTTGGATAACTCAAGGAAGCCTGACAGCTGAGTCAAGGAATGATAGTAAACTGAAAAGATACCAGACAGCAAATAAGGTGTCTTTGTTCTTACCCTGGTTATACTTCTTTTTTTTTTAATGTTTATTTATTTTTGAGAGAGAGACAGAAACAGAGACAGAGCACAAGCAGTGGGTGGACAGAGAGAGAGAGAGAAGGAGACACAGAATCTTAAGCAGGCTCCAGGCTCTGAGCTGTCAGCACAGAGCTGATGTGGAGCTTGAACACATGAACCATGAGATCATGACCTGAGCCAAAGTCAGATGTTCAACTGCCTGAGCCACCTAGGTATCCCATTCTGGCTCTATTTTTAATGCTCTATCTATCCAGACAAATCTTTCCCTTTCTGGGCTTCAATGTCCCCATGTGCACAAAAAGGGGGTTAGACTGAACTGCCTGTGGGCTCCATTCAATCCCAAGACTCTAAGATTCCATTAAACATATTTAAATATAGACTTCCCAGTTCAGAGGTGACAGGAAAACAAGAAAGCAGCAGATTCAGAAAGCCAAGCACACAACTCATAAGGCCACAAATGGCCAAAACCCCATGACCTCCCCTGATTCTGCCCACAGGCCACAGGCCAAACCCCTGCTGTCTGAGAGTCCCTCCCTCACCTGCAGGATGAGGCTGATAGCCATGGCTTTATAGGAATAGGGGACAGAGGAAATGCCAAAAGCCACGAACAAGGCCACGGTCAAGGTCAGCAGGTTGGTCATCATCTCCAGCCTCAGTGCTACCCATCTTGAGGAAGACAGGAACATCAGCATGTAGTTATTATGCATATCACTCAGCCTCTTAAACCTGAGAAAGAAAGGACAACCTGAAACCATGTGTGTTTGTCTAACCCAGAGTTTCCTGGGGGTGGACACTGGTTGCTACTTCCAGCATCCAGCTCCTGAGTCCCACCCAAGGAACCTGACTTATCTTTGGGGGCCTCTTCCCTGCCCCTTTCTCAGCCATGGAGTTGACCTGAGCCCAGATCTAGGGGCAAGCTCTGACTGACTTATGCCTATCAGCACAGGCTCTTTCCTGGGCCTTGATGATTGGTTCATTGTCAGTTAGGGGAAGTTCCCTACCTGGGCCAATGGGAGTGAACAAATGTCAGGATCTACACATGAGTGAAGGGAAGCAACCCCTTCCCAGTATCTATGCACCTTGGAGTGGGGACTGTGTCTGTCTTATTCACTATCATCTTCCTTATGACTCTACGCACCCAGTAGGTGAATGAATATATCACTTTAAGATGCCCACAGTCCCAGCCCCTGCACAGTCCTTGAGTGCTCTCCAGTCCAAATGGGAGGATAGGTGCCATGGTTCATTCAGTATTCCAGTTAACCAGACACATACTGTCACCCACACTCAAGTCTCACCAGGCTTCAAACCCATCTCAGATGGCTCAGATGCCGCCTCTTTCTACCCTGAAATTTTTTTCTTAGTTTATTTATTTATTTATTTATTTTGAGAGAGAGAGGGAGAGAGAGAATCCCAAGCAGGCTCTGCACTGTCCTTGCAGAGCCTGATGCAGGGCTCAATCCTATGAACCATGAGATCATGACCTGAGTTGAGATCAAGAGTCAGAAGCTTAACCAACTCCGCCACCCAGATATATCCCCCCCTTTTTTTTTTAAAGTTTCCCCTGAAACTTTGGCCTTTTATCTGCTTTTCTTCTATGTTGTTAGTCATTTTTAATCCTGTATTATTACAAAAATGTGTGTTTGTGTCTCCTGTCTTCCCCTGACCATGAGCCTCTTATGGTTCAGTGCAGACCATGTGTGACTGATCTTTACAAATGGATAAGTTCATACGATACAATTAAGCCTCAGCATCAATCATAGGATGTTTTCACTGGTATCAATAAACATTTAGAACACAAATGTATAGATATGAATAGTGAAGGAAATTCTGTTAGAAAGCTATTGTTCCTGTATTTTATTGAAATCCGATACCTATTTGGAAGTGAAAGAAAAAAAAAACAATGCAAGAAGTGCTGTCCCAGGAATACTTCCTACTACTAATTATGTTAATATGTGTATGTGATATCCACGGGTCTTTAAGGTTTACAAACATTTTCCACATCACTTATATTTATTATTCCTATACACATCATCTTATAGATGGGGTCCGGGAAGCTCAGAGAAATAAATGGAATAAAATAATGCGAAGCAAACACTACTTCCAGATGCTCTGTTCCCCACCTTTCTGCTTCCCACAGTCCCCACTGCCCCATCATGCTTAGATGACAACACAGGACTCACTTGCTGATGAAATCTTCAGTTTTTCCGTAGACATGGATGGAGCTCAGGCCCTGCAGAGCGGTGAGGATGTGGGAGAGCAGAGGGGAGAGGCTGTAGCTCTCTAGTCTCTTGAACATGTAGATGGCCATCTTAAACTTCCTGCATCAACAATGAGAGTCAGTGACCTGGGTCCTCCACCTCAAGGACCACCCAGTTCTACATAGATTCCAGCCTGGTATCCCAAGTCACAAACCCCGCTCACAAAGAACCCACTTACAGATAATAAACAAGGCAAATAGTGACTAATATGATTCCTATCAGCAGGATATATGGAGACAGCACACTGACAACCAACAAGATGGAGACCACCAGCAAAAAGAGGATCAGGAATTCTTCAATAACAATTGGCAACAACTGGTCCAGCTGATCCAGGTCCCCCGCAAAGCAGGTCAGGAGTCTGCCTACTGGGGTTGTGTCAAAGAAGCTCATGGGGCAGCGTAAAACCTGTAGGGACAAAAGCAACCCAGATTGAGAGATAGTTCTGGGACTCGATGAAGACGTCAGTTACCCTCAGCTCTGAGGAGGTACAGGATGAGGCCTAAAGCATGTGCAACAGAGGCAGTTTAGAGCAATGGTTAAAAGCAGGAGATTCACAGTCAATGTGCCTGGGTTCCAGTGTTAGCAAACTTCTCCACTTACTGCTGAGTGACTCTGAACAATCCCTCTGAGTCTGAATGTCCTCATTTGTAAAGTGGGGATGATAATGACACTTCACTGAGTTGTGGTGAAGATTGCACAACTCTGCAAATAGACTAAAAACCTCTGAGATGTGCAACTTAAATGATTATAAATTTTTGGTGTTTTATGATTACATGAATTATATATCAATAAACGTTATTGAAGAAAGAAGGAAGGAAGCAAGGAAAGAAGGAAGGAGGGAGGGAGAGGCAACACACTGAAAGTTTCAGAACAGTTCCTGCCTCCTTATTAACATTCCATTAATACCAGTGCTTATTATTTTCTACAAATGGAATTGTTTTCACTCAGAATCACCAATGATTAGTAGCAGCAACGCAAATGCGATTGCATATAACTTGGTGTCTTGGTAGAATTTAAGCATGACTGCCCCTTCTTGAAGATGGTGTCTTTCCTAGCTTGGTCTCTAAAAGCAGTGGACATGAGGCCCTTTGGAGATCAAAGAACATTTCATACCGGACAGGCTCCAACAAAATCATCTAGTTCATGTCCTCATTTTATGGATGAGGAAACTAAAGCCCAGAGAAGACTGCTCATCAATTTTTCTCAAGGTCACCCAAGTAGTTAATGGCAAAACCATGAACAGGCCTCCAAAGGCTCCCCAACCACCCTGCCCCAGCACAGCCACTATCTTTACAAAAGGCATCTCTTAAAGGTTTGTGGCACTGGGCTACTGACCAACTGACCACTTTCATTTCCCCATGTATTTCTCAAGCTGTAACACAAGAACAAGACATAAATAGAAGTTAATCCTATCTATTAAGGCCAAAAGAAAAGGAAAGAATAAAAGGAGGGTGGAAGGAGAGGAAAGTGCATTTTGATTATTAAAAAACAATAATTATTTGCACCATAAAGTATCCCAGAAATGCTCTGCTTCTCTTCACCTCCTAATTTAAACTGGCTAAATGTGACTCCCCCTTCAGGTCACAGCAGAGAGGTCCCTTCCTCCTAGAAGGCTTCTGGGACTCCATCTTTCCCTCCACCACCTACATACTGGGGTTAGGTTCTTAGGACCCCATGGAGCCCACCCAGTGGGTAATTTTGAACACTGTGTTACAATAGCCTATTTTCTCATCAGTCTCCCTGAGTAGACTACAAGGCCATGATGGTCCAAACCATACCTGCATTGTTCATTACCATTGTACGCCCAGTGCCCACCATAGAACCTGCACACAGTAACATCTGGTGAAGGGGAGAGCAACGATATTTCCAAGAGGCAGTTTGATATTTTAACCATAACACATTCTCATTATAACACACAAGGATGACAAGGATGTCAGACCTCTCGTATGTAAAATGAGGATAATAGTACCACTTGAAAAGGAACTTGGGACAATTATAAGCAACTCTATATGTGACAGTGTTCAGCCAACAGAGGCCAGCATTGGTGTGCCCATTGACCCTCCAGCAAGGGACACTGTGCTTTTAGAATCACACTGCCAACAGCAAGGGATAGCCTTCAGGCACCCAGCTCATTCTGTAGCTTGCTCCCACCTGCTCGGTGGCCCAGCATGCACTTGCAGCTATATTCTGCAAAGGGAAAAACTGTGGAGACAACAAAAAAGATCAGTAGTTGTCAGGATTTGGAGGGAAAGGAGGGATGATTGGTGGAGCACAGAGGATTTTTACAGCAGTGAAACTCTTCTGACGATGCTTCATGTCAGACACATCAGTATATATTTGTCCAAGTCCATAGGATATACAGCACAAAGGAGACTTTAGATAAACCATGAACTTTAGATGATGATGATGATGATGGTGATGATGATGATGGTGATGATGGTGATGTATTGGTACTGGCTCATCAACTGCAACAAATATCCCACACTAATGCAAGATGTTAATAACAGGAGAGACTGGGGGATTAGTAAGGAGCATATGAGAACTCTGTACTTTCCACTTCATTTTTTTTAAACCAAAAGCTGTTCCAAAAAATGAAGTCTAGTGACTAAAAAAAGAAAGATGGCACAAAAACAGACACATGCACCAGTGGAATAGAATAGAGAGCCCAGAACTGGACCCACAGTGTATGACCAATTAATCTTTGACAAAACAGGAAAGAATATCCAATGGAAAAAAGACAGCCTATTCAACAGGTGGTGTTGGGAGAGCTGGACAGCAACATGTAGAAGAATGAAATTAGATCACTTTCTTACACCATTCACAAAAATAAACTCAAAATGGATGAAGGACCTGAATGTGAGACAGAAAACCATCAAAACCCTAGAGGAGAAAACAGGAAACAGCCTCCTTGACCTCAATAGCAGCAATTTCCTACTCAACACATCCCCAAGGCAAGGGAATCAAGAACAAAAAAGAACTATTGGGACCTCATCAAGATAAAAAGCTTCTGCACTGCAAAGGAAATAATCAAAAAAACTAATAGGCAATGGACAGAATGGGAAAAGATAATGGCAAATGGTATATCAGTTAAAGGGCTAGTATCTAAAATCTACAAGGAACTCACTAAACTCCACACCTGAAAAACGAATAATCCAGTGAAGAAATGGCCAGAAGACCTGAACAGATACTTCTCCAAAGAGGACATCCAGATGGCCAACAGGCACATGAAATGATGCTCAGTGTCACTCAACATCAGGGAAATACAAATCAAAACCACACTGAGATACCACCTCACACTGGTCAGAGTGGCTAAAATGAACAAATCAAGAGACTATAGATGCTGCCAAGGATGTGGAGAAACAAGCACCCTCCTACACTGTTGGTGGGAATGTAAACTGGTGCAGCCACTCTGGAAAACAGTATGGAGGTTCCTCAAAAAACTATCAATGGAACTCCCCTATGACCCACTGCTAGGGATTTACCCAAGGGATATGGAAGTGCTGATGCATAGGAGCACATGTACCCCAATGTTCATAGCAGCACTGTCAACAATAGCCAAATCATGGAAAGAGCGTAAATGTCCATCACCTGATGAATGGATCAAGATGTGGTATATATATACAATGGAGTACTATATGGCAATGAGAAATAATGAGATATGGCCATTTGTAACAAAGTGGATGGACCTCGAGGGTGTCATGCTAAGCAAAATAAGTCAGACAGAGAAGGATAGATACGATATGTTTGCACTCATAGATCTAACAGAGGACCATAGGGAGGGGAAGAAAGAAAGAGAGTTGAGAAGAGAAAGGGACATAAATCATGAAAGACCATTGAATACTGAAAATGAACCGAGGGCTGAAGTGGGGGGAGGGAAGGGGGTGATGGTCATGGAGGGGGGCACATGTAGGGAGAAGCACTGGGTGTTCAATGGAAACCAATCTGACAATAAAGTATTATAAACCAGAAAAAAAAAGAAAGAAAGAAAAGCAGGCAAGACTAGAGCTCAGCCTGTGGCTGCAGCGGATACCCAGGCCCATACCTTGCTAAGGAGTTTGCTGTGCAGGGCGGTGGATGCTTTCCTCGTGAGCTTGGCATAGACCCCTGAGGAGCAGATGCTCAATAAGATTAGCAACAGCACACTGAGGCCGTACACCAGTTGGTAAATTGGCAGCTGAGGGTTGTCCAGTATGTTGCCTGGGTCTGCCATAGTTCCATTGCTCTCTTGGCTGCTATTGGTCTTCAAGAGAGAACAGAGTGTAGTTTAATAAGACATATAGTTGATATTGTGCCCAGTTCCTGGCACAGAGCTCCTAAAATCCCTGTAATACCCTAAGTGATAGGGGTGTGCTGGGTGCATCTTTTGTTCTAATATTTGGACTTTTCCTCTGGTTCCTAACATAAACACTTCTAAGACTCTTGAAGTCTCTGGAGCAATTAGAGTGTCTTTTTGTAGCTAGTGAGATGGCTGGTGTGAGGAGGGTGCTAGATAGCTTCAGGATGGAGAACTGGTCACCAGAAAAACCAAACCATTACTAGAAGCTTGGGACTTCCAACCCCACCCCCCATCCTCTGACTGGGGAGAAGAGCTGGAGGTTCACTTAATAATTGACTATGCCTAGGGGTGCCTGGGTGGCTGAGTCGGTTGAGCGTCTGACTTTGCCTCAGGTCATGACCTCACGGTTCGTAGCTTTGATCCCTGCATCAGGTTCTGTGCTGACAGCTCAGAGCCTAGAATCTGTTTCAGATTCTGTATCTCTCTCTCTCTGCTCCTCCCTTGTTCACACTCTGTCGCCCTCTGTCTCAAAAACAAATAAACATTTTAAAATGTTTTAATTAAAAAAATAATCGATCATGCGTATATGATGAAGCCACCATAAAAATCCCTAAAGTACAGGGTTCAGAGAGCTTTCAGGTTGGTGAGCACATCTACATGCCAGGAAGGCTGTGCACCTGAATTCCACAGAGACAGAAGCCCCTGCACCTGGAGCCTTTCTAGATCTCACCCGGCTGATCATCTGTATCCTTTATTATGTCCCTTACAATACACGGGTAAAAGTATTCCCTGGGTTCTGTGAGCCATTCCAGCAGATGATCAAATACAAAAAGAAGGTCATAGGAACCTCCACTTGATAGCTGGTCTGTCAGATATATAGGAGGTCCAGACTCTTGATTGGCCTCTGAAGCAGAGACAGGATTATGGGACTGAGCCCTTAAACTGGGGAGTCTGTACTAACCCCAGGTGGTCTCAGACTGACTTGAATCATAGGACACACAGATGTTGTCTGGAGCATTACAGAATTGGTTGCTTTCAGGAAAACCCTGCACAATAGATATCAAAAGCATTGTGTGGGAATAAAGCAAAATAGGTGAGTTTTCTATCTTTGAGGAGGCAGACTACCTGAATCAGGTGTCCCCAGGGCTGCCTGGTTTCTACTGAGGCCTCTTTTCTTCTGTTAGGATAAATAAGGCTTGATAAGTTCACTCTATGGTGTTAGAAATTTGTGCTACACTGGGGCGCCTGATGGCTCAGTCAGTTAAGCATCAGACTCTTGATTTCAGTTTGGGTCATGATCTCCTGGCTGGTGAGTTTGAGCCCCATATCAGGCTCTGCATCTGACAGTGTGGAGCCTGCTTGGGGTTCTCTATTTCTGCCTCTCTCAAAATAAATCACCTAGCATCATCCCTGGTGCCTTCTACTTTCTCTGCTGCAATGCAAGGGAGACCTTGGGAACTCAGTTTCCCAGACTCCTGCCAGCATGGTCTCAGGTTAGATTTTACCAAGAGTGGCAGTCACAGGAAATCTCAATGCTGAAAGAGAGGAAGTCATCACCACACACTGGTGGCAATTGTGGGCATGTGCGTGGGACATGGAGTTTGGTCGGTGGCTTGTAGGCATCCTTTTGAGAATCAGCCATTTTAGTGCCACCCATTGCTGAGGTCACTGGAACCCTCCAATAATTGTGTGGCTTCTAACTCCTAGATTAAATCTTTGGAAGCTCTGTTTTCCTGACCAAACCCTGTCTGACACATGGCTCAAAAGTTAACCAAGTAGGGGCACCTAGGTGGTTCAGTCAGTTGAGCAGCAGACTCTTGATTTCAGCTCAGGTCATGATCTCCTGGCTCATGAGTTTGAGCCCCACATTGGCTCAGTGCTGTCAGCTTGTCAATGCAGAGCCCACTTCTGATCTGCTCTTCCTCCCCCTCCCCCGCCCTTCCATCACTCACACTCAAATATAAATAATCTCCCTCTCAAAAAATAAACATTTCAAAAAAATTTTTTTTAATATTTTTATTTTATTTTGAAAGAGAGAGAGAGAGACAGCCTGAGCCAGGGAGGGTCAGAGAGATAGGGTGACACAGAATCCGAAGACAGGCCCCAGGTTCTGAGCTGGCTGTCAGCACAGAGCCCGACGTGAGGCCTGAACCCACGAACTGTAAGATCATGACCTGAGCCAAAGTCAGACACTTAACTGACTGAGGCACCCAGGCATCCCTCAAAAAATATTTTTAAAAAGTTAAGCAAGTACACCTTTGGGTGAAGATGGCTTGGAATCAGAGAACCAAGTTCAAGTCCCAGCAGGGGACTTCTCATCCCAGGGCAGCTTCTCTTTCCTCACTAAGCACATTATCTTCTGTACAAGGTAGACAGAACCTTCCTCTGGATGTGGTTGGGAGGATTAATGAATTAAGCAGGCACATAATGGCTGAGAACTGCAGGTCTCCCAACATAGAACAATTCCATCCAAACCCCTGCACTAAGAGACTTGACCAAACTTTAGCATGGCTTCTAGCGGCTTAAGGCATGTTCCCAGAAGGACCTCAGCCCCTGCCCCCCATCAAAATGCCTGCCTGAGAAACCTCAACCACAGGAAAAGTTACAATTTGTTCTAGCCAACACCTGACCACATGCCCCTACCTCTCTTTCTTAGTGAACTTGCTAAAAAGCATTTACAGCTCTAAACATGTTAACTCTTACAACTCAGAGGATCTCTTCCAAGGACCTGGGAACCATGCCTTTAAAATGCAATCACCAGGAAAGATAGGGCCTCTGTCTACCAGTCTCTGTGGGAGATTAGAGTCCTGATTTTGATTAACTGACAGCTAGAAGACACAGCTGACCTCATCACATTCACACTCACCAGCCTTGGGTAAATTTTACTCCTCCACCTCTACTGAGCCCCTACATTGATTCTCCCCTTAAAAGACCCAAATCACCTGTACACAAAGGAATGGTGCTCAGCTCTTTCCTCTGCCCTCAATAGTGACCGAGTAAGTGTGTTTTCCCGGCTTTCACTAACTTTAGCTGTGTTTCTCTTTGATGTGTCCTCCCAGTCCCCAACAAGGAATGCAGAGGCACATTTTAAATAAAGCAAAATGAGAAGGCAAAAGGGCTACCAAATGAAAGATCACTACATGGAATGTAAAGCATTCTTGAGGACCTGTCTAGGGACAGAAACTTCTTGGTTTTGTCCTGACGAGACTGTACTGGTGACCATTCATTCTGTGAACACAGGGGACCAGAGCTGGGAGAAACCCAGAAACCCCATGATCTGGCTCTCAGGGGTCCTCTCCAGAGCTCTTTCATTCGTCAGCTTGGCAATGGCAGACTCTGGGCTTGCCATGGAGTCCCCTAACCCATGCTCTGACCTTTGTGGGGCCCAAGGAGTGGTGCCCCACTCCATACCAGCCCAAGAAACACACCCCACTCCCACCATGACACTTACCCCTGAGCCCTGCTGCAACCAATAGCTCAGCCACCAGGAGTTGAAGGTCGTGAAGAAGACAATCACCATCATGAGAAGTAAAACAATGGCAGAGACCATGTAACCTGAGGAGAGAGGTAAGGGGTAACACAGAGGTGCCACAAAATGGGTAAAGGACAATGGTCGACAAAGCTACTCAGCCACCCAAAGCCCTTGGATCTCCCCAACCCCCATCCACCTTGGATTCCTTGGAGGACTGAAAAGGGCTGGATTCCAAGGTTAGGAAGCCCAGTGATCAAATCCTGACTCTACTACTTATGGGCTATGTTAGCCCAAGCAAAGTACCAAATATCCTTCCACTGTTTTACCTATGAAATGGTGATGGTGGTCATACTAGCTGCCTGGGGTCACCCTGAAGAGGACATGTGATAATGTGTGCCAAACACCTAACCCAGTGCCTACCTGGCACAAAAACGATATTCTAGAGTAGTCCCCCTTATGCAGGTCCTGAGGGTTTGGTCTTCAAAATAAAATCAGCTACCTACTATATGGTATGTCCTGTTATGGACTATGTGCCAGGCATAGTACTAAACATAGGAATTATTTCCTATCCCCACTTGCTGGGCCTCCAAGAGGGGAAGAAACTTGCCCAAGGTCAGAGAGCTGACAAATGGTAGAGCTTGAATTAAAAAAAGCCAGGGATGAAGGGCACCCAGGTGGCTCAGTCACTTAAGCATCCAACTTCAGCTCTGGTCATGATCTCATGGTTTGTGAGTTCAAGCCCTACGTTAGACTCTGTGTAGACGGTCAGAGCCTGGAGGCTGGTTCGGATTCCGTGTCTTCCTCTCTCTCTCTGTTCCTCCCCTGCTCATGCTCTGTCTCTCATAAATACATAAATGTTAAAAAAAATTTTTTAAGCCACGGATGGGAAAGCCCAGGGTGCATCCCCTCCTTTGCTAGCTGTCCCTGGCCCTAACACTCTACCCACCTATCCAGTCTGTGCCCCATGCCCATATTTGAGTGTTTAACTTTTAAGTAATCTCTACACCCAGCGTGGAGCTTGAACTTAAACCCCGAGATCAAGAGTCACATGTTCTACCGACCGAGCCAGCCAGGCATCCTTCCCCCATATTTCTTCTCTTGAATGCAACCCTGCCTTAAGCTCCACTCAAGGGCCACGCCTTCTTTGATAACATCTGAGACTGTGCCTGGCCATGGAGTCTCTCTTACTACCTGGGGAATGCAGATGCAATAATTCTCCAGCTAGATTCCATGACTGGCTCTTGGATACCTTTATGCCCCCTCTCCTCTGGAGCTTGGCACAGTGCATGGCCCATAAAAGGTACTTTGTAAATACAGATCAATTGGTTGCTGGATCCATTTATGCATTCACAGGCATTTGCTGGTCCCTCTCTGGCTAAGCACTATGTTATGCCCTGCAGGGGTGCCCATGGTAGAAGGCGTAGGAGTGGTGACCTCTGCACATCCTACCTCTTCCTCCTTTAGACAGACAGAAAGAAGATACACCTTACACGTGGTTAGGTTCCAAATTGAATCAAAGGTAAAAGGTTGGCATGGAGTCCCAGTTACTCTCACAAATATCTTAAATTACTTAAAAAGTACAGTATCATATACTAGGTTTTGTGTTTATAACATTGCACAGTTATATTTATATGAATTTGGTAATGTATACACTTTAATAAGGCAATAGCTTTGACAATTCTAGCTGCCATCCACCATCAGAAATGTATTTGAATGCATACCAAAATAAATGCTTCACCAATGTCACTGTATGAAATGGAAGCAGACATTTCTATTTTCTTCTATTTGATTTCTTTCAGTGCTACTTAAAATCCACTCAGTTGATTTCACAACCCACTAGTGTGTCAGCTCCTAAAGTTTGAAAACCACCCAAGGAGTACTGTATGAACTACATTTTCTTATTTTCTCCATTTTTGGTGCTGTGACAGCTGGGGCCTTGATCCTGTGGAGATTGTTCTTCCCAGGGCTAATTCCTAGAAATGGCAAGCAACTCCCTGTGATCACCTCTGGGATTTACCAACCCACAGCCACCCTCCAACCACCTTCTTCATCAATCTCACACACCAAGCCAATATTCCTGCCCTCAATCACCCCAGGACCAGGTTCCAGATAACTAGGAACCATTCCTACAGCCCAGGGCCCCCTCAAACTATTCAAATTATATAATCCTAAACTTGCTCAGCATACCCACCCTGCTGCACCCACTCCTTCCCACAAAAAAAAAAACTAATAAAGCCACAGGGCCTTCCCTCTGCTTCCTAAAAATGTGGCCCTGCAGAGCATGCCATGTCTCCTGTTTCTAGGGTCCTGTGAATATAAACTTCTCCCTTCGTGACAATAATTTCCATGTCTGCCTGTCTTACCATACCTTATTAACATAAAACTCAAGTACATTTTAACGCAACATGAAACCTAACTTCCAGCACTGACTATGGCGGTAGAGTTACTACAGTTGAGTGTGGCTGAGATTGGAATGTTGCAGGTCAAACCCATGAACGGCATGACCCCTCTGTGCCTCTCTACTTTGCATGACTGCACACATTCGAGTCTGACCCAGCATCAGGGGCAGGGCCACTCAGAGAGAGAGCCCCGGGCCTGGCATGGCAGCTGACGGACCGTACCTCCAGTTGCCCGGATGTAGTGGTGGCAGATACTCCACCTCAGGGACCCTTCTTCCATCTTCTCCTTCCTGGTTAGCTGATTTTCCAGCACTGGGTCAGAGTAAGAGAACAAGGAAATGATGCACGTTTCAACCACTTGCATGGCCTTCCAAGGTCAAGAAGATTTTAATGAAATCTTCTGCCCCTGGCTTCCACCCTTTTCCAGAGTCCTCATCTTCCAGCTGCAGTGCCCCATCCAAGTCTGATTCTAACCAGCATGTTTTCCTTGGAAGACTCTGCCAAAGGTAACTGTAACCTGGATTCCAGAGCCTGCAAAGCAGTTTCAACCCCAGCCATTCAAAAACCCTGGGAGGCCTGGAATTCCCAAGATCTTGATGGGCTGGGAGAGGCAGCAGGAGAGAATGAAGAAAGCAAGGATCTGGAACCAGAAAACTGGGTTCCAGAATGGTCATTACAATACAATCATTTAATTTCTCTGCTTCTTCATCTGACAACTGACAAGCCTATAGATGGTTGCTAAGATGCTTTGCTGCAATATTTTTCTGAGAAGTCCTCAAAACACAGCTGTCCTAGACTCTTTTCCTAGAGCAGAGCAGAGAGACCAGTTCCCAGAAGTAGAGCCTGCTGATGACGTAGCAACGAAAGGAAGCAGCACCTTGGGGGGGTGGGGGGGTGTCTGTTGTTTCTGCCTGACACTCTCCCTTCTTTTAATAACACCCTAACTTCCCCTGGGGAAAGGGCTCTCTTCCTGGGATTTGAATCTTGAGAGAAATCACACTAGGATGGAAAACATTTAGAGTAGGTTTTCTTCAAAAAGATTCTGCACCTGTTCCTGCCACTAATGCCCCAAAATTACTAAGGTGTGGTTCTTCAACTTTTCATTTTGTGATTTTCCAATTATTTTTCTGCCTAAATCAGTTTCTGATCTTCACTGCTGAAGACACTTTTGGTGATAAGAGCCTCTAATGTGCCAAGCACCATCCTGGGGCCTCCCTACTTCTGACCTCATCTTCTCTCCACTACAACACTACAAAGGAAGCACTAGTTACCTTCATTTTTGTAAATGAGGGTTCAGAAAGGTTATGTTGCTTGGCCAAGGTCACACAACTTTGTAAGAGGTAGAGCTGGAATTCAAATTGAGAACTGTCTTTCTGCCCTACTGCCCTGTCTCAGAAAAGAGCAAGGCCATGAGCTTCTGGATATCCAGGACTGGGCTCAATTCATTTCTGAGTTTTTTAAAAGTTTATTTGCTCTGAGAGCATGCATGGACAAGGGAGAGGCAGAGAGAGAGGGAGAGAGAGAGAATTCCAAGCAGGCTCCGCACTGTCATCATGGAGCCTGACATGGGGCTTGAACTCACAAACTGTGAGATCATCGACCTGAGCCAAAATCAAGACTGAGCTACCCAGGCACCCCTCAGTTCTGATTTCTAATACCTTTGTTTTCAACACTTGCTTTCAACAACTATGTAATGAATGAAAGTCTAAATGCCTTACAGTTAAAGTGATGCCACTCCAAGCCAAAGCTACCCACACCCTGTTTCTGCCTCTGCACACCCTCAGCTCTGCCTCCCACAATACTTACTTCCTAGATCTTCAGGCCTCCTGACCAGCACAGTCCACACCGCACTGCCCTCAACTACTGGGATCATGTGGTGTCTGGGATCCTGGCCGGGGGGCGGGGGGGGGGACATGGCTATTCTGCCTGGGGTCCAGGAAGAAATGCGAGGTCCACTAGAGGACCCAGGCAGGCTCACAGGTGTTCTTGCCCTGTTGCCCAGCACCATTACCAGCATTTTCACAGACAGGCTCTTCCTGGGAGGCGGTCTGAGCTTGTTCTTGCACCTGAGGGTCTTCTGCCATCTTTGCAGTGTCCTGCAGATCGTCCTGAAAAGAAAGCACATATCATGAATGCAGGGGGCAGGAAGCGCTCTGCTACATGGACAGGGAGGGTGGGGTGGGGTGGGAATCACCTGTGTGGCTTCTCCTTGCATGCTCTGGATGAGTTGGGCATACCGTCCCTCTTTCTGTATTAATTCACTGTGAATTCCTTTTTCACAGATTTTCCCATCTTCTAGCAAAATGATCTGGTCACAAAATGCTAAATACTGGAGTCAGAAGAAATATGGTCTTTGGTAAGCATACAAAAAGATATCTAACTTCACCACTCATAAGGAAAATATAAATTTAAGTCACAGGGAAATATGATTTTATACTCTCAGGTTGGCAAAAATCTTAAAACATTGCATAAGTGTAAGCATTGGTGATGACTGCAGGTATAGAGAATCCCATACAAGGTAGGGAGGGTGTAGACTAGTCCAAATACTGGGGAAGACCACTTGATAACATCTAGTAAAATTAAATATTTAAGAATAATGAACCAACAATTGGACAGCTAAAACTCTACCCCCAATAAACTCACAAACATACATAAAGAAGCATTTGAAAGGACATATGCCAAAGCATTTCTTTTGTAAAAAACGAAAAATGAGAAACAACCTAGATGTCCATCCCAGAGAAATAAATTCTGGTGTATCCAGATATTGGAATCTATACCAGTGAGAATTTTTTTTCATTTTTTAATGTTTTTTATTTATTTTTGAGAGACAGAGAGAGAGCGCATGAGCAGGGGAGGGTCAGAGAGAGAGGGAGACACAGAATGCGAAGCAGGCTCTGGGCTCTGTGCTGTCAGGGCTCGAACCCATGAACCGTAAGATCATGACCTAAGCCGAAGTCAGACTCTCAGCCGACTGAGCCACCCAGGCACCCATACACCAGTGAGAATTTTAAAAAGCTGCGTGTGTCAACATGGGACATCTCAAAAGTATAATGTTGGGTGAAACATGCAAATTACTGAAGGATGCAGAAAGTAAAATATCAATTATATAAGCTTTAAAATATCCACAAGGACACTTTATCATGTCTAGAGATGCTTACATGGGTTGTAGGAGTGTGGAGACCTGCACAGGGAGGACAAACAGCAAAGTGAGGGGAATAGGAGGCAGGAGACAGAATGCAGTCAGAGAGAGGATCTCTGTTTAATTGTGTCTTCTGGGTGGTAGACACATGGGTTTTCATTAGATTATTTTATAAACTGTTCTTATGCCTTCAATATTTTGCTCTAAAAAATAGGTCAAAATAGAAAGAGAGGGAGAAATAATAATTATGCCTTGAGGCCAGAACCAAGTATGGGAACATCTAGGCCAAATGCATTATGAGAGGCAGCATCCAGCATGGTCACTGCACTTCATCCAAGAACATGAGACTTGGGGAATTCTTCTCTGAAAGATTTCTTTGGAACTACAAAAGCAGTAGTTGATCCATCAAATCTTGAAGGAGAACTTAAAATTTAGTTTTAATTTTTACTAGCCACAGAAACTATTTACCAGCCTACCCTGTCCATGGGGAAAGCAGAAGAGATACAAGTTTTTTACAATGCTCCTCAAGCTTTGAGGTCTAGTCTGAGAGGAAGGGGTAGCTGCTGTGAGTCTGATACTGAATCAATGGCAGAATCGATGGCAGAAACGTGAGGACTGGAGCACCTGGATGGCTCAGTTGGTTAAGCATCTGACTTCAATTCAGGTATGATCTCATGGTTGAGTTCGAGCCCCTCATCAGGCTCGGTGGTGTCAGCACAGAGCCCACTTTAGATCCTTTGTCTCCCCCGCTCTTTGCCTCTCTCCTGCTTGCGCTCTCTCTCTCTCAAACAAACAAAGAAATGTGGAGATCTACATTAGTCATCAATTACGGCCAGAGCCCTGAAAGGGTGGTCACCTGCAGCTGGTGGGTCACCAGAATGATGGTCTTCCCCCTAAGCATCTTTTTAATGCATTCTTCAAAGATGTGCTTCCCCACGTGGGTGTCCACGGCAGACAGGGGGTCGTCCAGCAGGTAGAGCTCACGGTCCGAGTAGACGGCGCGGGCCAGGCTGATCCTCTGCTTCTGCCCCCCAGAGAGGTTGAGGCCCCGCTCCCCAATCTGCGAATAGACAACCAAAACCACTGTGTCCAGGGGATGATCCCAGCCAGGTGTGCTCAAATTTAGCCAGGTAGGCACATGTGACAAACTGAACCTCCTCAGTGCATGCTCCTGAACACTTGTGATTTGGGACCCCTGGTATTTTTTGAAAAAAATTTTTCAAAATTTGCTTAGTAGGGAATGAAGAAACTGATTTTTCAGTTAATAAAAATTTTATAACTCAAAATGAGATACAATGTTTCTAAACCCGTCAACTTCTCAGGTGGCATTTTAAATCCTTAACTATTTAATAAAACAAATGGTTCCTAAGGAAGAGCACCTCTTTAGGTCTCATTTGGGTTCTAAATCTCTGTTGACAGCAACTGTTGATTTGCAGCAGCATCAGCCCTCTCTAAGACTGCATGGTGCACAGCTGGTCAACAGGACAGAGCCCCGATGGCTAGAGGGGGGCCTGGTTGTTGTCGTCATGGGAGGGAGCACCTTATACACCTTATGTCAGGAGTTACTAACAGTAACAGGCAACCAGAGTTACTGGACAGCACCTTTTGGGTCCCCTTGCAGACTGGCATGCCAGGCACTTCCTGGCTGGCCAGTCCCTCAGTCATCTCTGCAGACAAGGATGCCAGGAGCTAAGTCCCTGTCCCTGTTCTACCATGAACTCCTGTGGAACTCTGTAGAAAAGAAGCAGAGTTTAAAGAGCAGCAGGGTGACCGACCTCTTGTCACTGCTCTGCCTCTGGTTCACTACCATGTGCCTTGGGACAGGCAGCTTGGCCCAGTCAAAGGCTTAGTTTTGTATTGAGTCCTCACTCAACAAATGTTTACTAAGTGCCTACTGTGCTGTGATGATAAGCCAACACCTGCTCTAGCCAGGCACTGTTCATGGCACTTTGTATGTATCAACTCATCTACTCCTCAAGCTTGACGAGGTCCATACTCTTATTGATGCCATTCTACAGACCAGACCTTGTTCTTCCTACTGAAGAGATAGCCCTGAATAAGACAACTGAGCTCTCTACTCTCAAGGGTTGACAAGATAAATGGTATCCATCTTTAAAAGAAGGAATAATAAAGGCACTGACTTCCAAGAGTTATCTGAGGCTCACCTAAGACAATGCATTCAAGTTGCCACAATTTTGCATCTGGTAAGTGCTCAGCAGACTGAGCTATTAATAGATCATAAAACCAAGACAACAATAGTGCTTTTATCTTATAAAGGTCTTATGTAGATTAAAAATGGGTACAGATGTGAAAGATGGTGAGTTGTCAAGAAAATATGAATCATTTTGCTGTTGGGAAGCCATGGTTGTTACTCCCACTGGAAGAGCTGGCCAGAGGGGCAGGGGGGAGGGGGCTGAGAGGAGGAAAGGGGGGTGGATGGGAGGTTTCTTGTCTTAACAGGGTTCCACTGCTTTTGCTCCAAAGGAGGAGTTTGAGGCCAGCTCCCCCTCCTGCTGGGATAAGATAGGCTCATTGCCCGCTCTCACTGTAAGATGAACCCCAATTCCCTCCCTGGGTGGGGAAGGCTTTGAGGCAGTCGCTGCAGGGCCATGAGCTGCTTTGGGAAGGAAGAGCTGGAATCCCTCCTCTACCTCCCCAGGGAGGCAGCCTGAGAACCCCAGGCCATTACGAAGCCACCATCACAGCAGAGGCAGAGGTGCTTGCCTCCCACTCACCTCTGTCATGTCTCCAAAGGGCAGAATCTCCAGGTCCCGATTCAGGGAGCAGCAATGGAGCACCTGGAGGTACCTGCAAAGGACAGAGAGCTGGAGGGACAGGTGGCCCAGCCACAGGCCCTGCAGCCTTTCCAAGTCAGAAAGGGAAAGGTCTCTCACTCGTGTTAAGAAATTTGGACTTGACCCTGCATTTAACAGTAAAGCATGTGAGGCTTTTGCATTTCCTTCTTCCTTTCATTTCTTTTAATCTGATACATGCACTTAGTAAGTATTTGAACAGAACAATATTAACAACAAAAGATACCATGAAAAGCACGTCTCTTCCATCTTTGACTCTCAGTTTCTTTCGTCGGAAATAGCCACTAGTATAGTTTTTTACATACTCATTCAGAAATAACGTGGTCATATGTATGTCTGTGTGCAGCATATATGGGTTTGTGTTGTTTTAACAGCACCATAGGATTTCGTCATACGGCGGCACCATAAATTAACCAGTAGCCCTCTAGTCTTTTACTACTACGGACAATGTGTAATGTGAGCATTCTGGTACATGGACCTTTGTGCTCATGGGTGATATCACCTACACATTAAACACCTAGGAGTGCTGAGTCTAAGAATTGGCACATATTTATTTTGGATCAGATACTTGAAAACTGCCCTATGAGCTGTATCAGTCTGAAAACAGAGCAATGACAAGATGAGGACCCAAGGTGGAACACAGCAGGAGAATACTGGAGAGAGGGAGCCAGGGGCAGGGGCAGCGGGGACAGTTTAAGCAAGATATTACAGGCAAGAACTGGCAATGAGATGGAGAAGAAGAGAGAAATACAAGAGATATTTAGGGGATGAAGTTGTCCAATGTGGGTGAAAAGTGAGATGTGAGGTATCAGAGGAGAAGGCATCAGGCTTGCTGGGGTACACAGTTCATTGATGCCATTAAACCAAATCGGACAACTTGGGAAGAGAAGCAGGAAAGATGCGGGTTGGGCCAGCATGGTGCTCATGAGCTGGTGTTGGACTTGACACTGAGGAGCACACAGGACAGCCGGATAGAAATGACCAATTCGTACATCCATGCCCCTCAGCACTGCTACTGGGGGAAGATTGTAAAATCAAGCAAATGGTCAGAAGAGGCCAGGATCCCCAGAGTTGGAAGCAGAGCTGTAGCATTCAGGGCTGTTTTTGTAAATAGACTTCACTCCTAACTGCCAAGTGCATGTCGGAAGCAGGTCAACCCCAGACCTGGGGGAGAGAGGCCACAGAGGGCAAGGGTGGTACTGGGTGGCTCGCTGGTTTCTTTTACATCCCACAACCTCATCACCCCATTTGCTTTACCTTTTGACTTAGAGGTGGAGAATTCATTAATACAAATGAAGTTTTAAAGTGCCGTTGTTGGAGGGAGAGGGTTATTTTGACTCCTATAGTATAACAGGTAAGCATGGAATTTCTGACAGCAACTGGGTTCAAATCCTGGTTCTATCTCATCCTCTAAGGTCTGTGATTTTAGGCAAATCATTTAACCTCTTGGGGCCTCAGCTGACTCATCTAGAAAATGGATATGATAATATCTTTCTTTCACAGTGATGAGGAAATATGTTGATGCATAGAAGTGAGCACACACACACAGCAAGTGTTAGCAGTTGTCATATTACTATTCACAGCTGGGGATCCCTCCCCAACCAGCCCCATGCACCTGTGTCCCTCCTGGGCTCTCCCAGAAGCTTACCGGGCCTTGTCGTACTGGCATCCCATGAGGATGTTCTCTCTGACGCTAGCCCCGACAATCCAGGCCTGCTGGGGGACATAAGCCAGGCTTCCATGCACCCCTACTGAGCCTTCCAGCAAGTGCATCTGCAGCAGAGGGAGTCCAGCCTCAGGATAGGGTGGAACTGAGGACCCTGTCTGGCTCAGTAGCCACCGTGCCCAGCGCCCCACTGCCCCCTGGGACTCTGGGGGGTCTCCAGTGTAAATGGGATTTTTAACATGATCCTGCCAGGCTCACCAGTGAGTCTGGGGGAAGGTCCTGGGAACATGGGGCAGAAGCAGAGCTAACCCAGACCAGTTCCTGCTGGGACAAAATCCAAAGTCTGCCTTAAAGATGCCTCATACTTTTTCTGTCTCTTATTTCTACAGCCCCATTCTCTAGCAAGTGGTGCCTGCATGTTCTTCATGGTGAGATGGAATGTTCCAGGTCATCTCTGACCAATCCTGGATATCAACAGAATTATTTCTGATGTCATTAGATGTGATAATGTCATCCTGCATAGATAGGAAAAAGTTCTTTTGGGGGGGACATCACGATAAAGAATTAAATTGGAAAAGTCTCATAATCTCTGTAATTTAAAATAGTTCTATAAAATGTGTTTCTACATAGATGTGGCAAAAAATGCGAACACTATCGACTGTTGAATCTAGGTGGTAGGTATGTGGGTGTTTAGTGTCTTTCTGCTTCTCTTTTTGGTAAATTTAAAAGCCCCCCTTTAAGAAGGCGGGGTGCCTGAGTAGCTCAGTCAACTAATTGTCTGACTCTTGGTCTCAGCTCAGGTCATGAGCTTATAGTTCATGGGATAAAGACCTGAGTCAGGCTCTGCACTGATAGCATTGAGTCTGCATGGGATTCTTTCTCTCCCTCTCTTCCTGCTCTCCACCAGTTGTGCACAAGTTTTCTCTCTCTCAAAATAAATACATAAACTTAAAATAAAAAAGACCATAACCCCGGTCCCTACCACCCCAGCCTAGGACATTATCATCTGTGTCCTTTCTCTTTATGATGCCATGCTTCCCACTTCTGAATTGGAGCCAAGCTTTAATTTATAAGAACAAAACTTTAAAATGCTATCTTTCTGTCTCCCTTTATTAGATGGAAAGTGACAGGTTCATTTCAAGAGAAAACTGACAAACCCCTGGCCACACAGAAAGGTGGCCTTGGATGGAGGCTAACAGAAAACGTTGCCATGGTGGAAAGCAAAGCTCTGACCTCAGGCAGACCTGGGTTTCGAGCCTGGCTCCTCCCTCACCTGTGGTGTGACCTTGGGCCAGTCACCACTCTGAACCTTATTTGCTCACCCATAAACTGACCATAATGGCTGAGTCTTCCTCATGGGGTTGTTTCCAAGTTGAAGGAGAAAATGGAAAGCTCTTAGCACAGGGCCTGGCATGAAATACTATCCAAACTACTTTTACAATTTTTTTATTTAAGTAGAATCTTATCGTCCCCATTGCCAAGAAGTTGGGGCATGGCCATCACATGTGGAACATGGAGAGATGAGCTGTTGGGAGAGAGTTCCATGGACAATATGACCCCATTCCAAGGAGGTGATGAGTTTGTCTATAACAGTGGGGAAAAGGAGCTGATGGAAGAGCTAGATAAAGGAAGAATCTGCAAGTTCTCCCAACAGCATGGGAGGGAGGGCAAAGAAAGTAGGGGGCTGGGTGGGGCTGGGGCTGAGTGGAGACGTGCTGGAGAGAGCCCTCTTGGGGAGGTGGCCATAAATACACACCTGCTGCCATGGCTGTTTTAAGGTGTTGGTTAATGAAAGGTGCGCAGCGTGACCTCAATTGTTTTAGAGCAACAGGTGGGGCTTTTTGGAAATTGGAAGCAGAGTGGGCTGAGCCACATGTCCGCCTGGCTGCACACTGAGCAGACCTCAAGAATAGCCACAGACTGGACTTGGAGGGTTCAAGGGCAGGGACACCCAGCAGGCTTGTAAACTCCACGGCTGGAGTGTAAGACCACCCTGTCCCATCCCACGCAGGAGGGCCTCCTCTCCCCTGCTCCCCCCTTCCCTCCTCCTCCTCCTCCTTCCCTCCACATTGCTCTCCTGATGCCGGCTCACAAAGGACACCTGTCCCACTCAGTTTGGCTTCATGAAATGATTTTTATTATCATGCTAAACTTTGACACACCCTGTATCATCACCCCGAGAGCTGATTGATAGATTACAAACAGAGAGGGGGAAGCACAGAGAACTGGTGAGGGCAGACCTCCAGGTGAGCTCAGAGGCAGCACTCGGGCTAGAGGGTGAGAAGGAGGCACATTTATAACACACCTCCCCACCAGTGTGTGCTCAACTGCTCTCAGTTTATAAAAATTATACTGGCTCAGACCCCATCAAGCAAGAAAGTGATGGTGTGGAGGGCTGGGGGAACTCAAGCTGGGGAGTCCCTGGACTGCCTGGGGATGGGCTCAGTCACAAGTCACTTACCTCCCCCAGGATGGCTGACAAAAGGCTGCTCTTGCCACTTCCAGTGTTGCCGCAGACCCCCAACATGGTCCCCTGCAAAGCCAAGGAGGAACATTGGGACAGTACAACCCTCCTACTCACCCAGGGTGGGTCTGTTGTTTGAACACAAAATAGAAAAGAAAATAACCACACCCACCCCCAAGCCCGAAGACTAGCAAAGCTCAAGAAGAGGGTAGGATGTCACACTCTCAAAGGAAGGAAGTCACATGCAAATGACAGAGAGGAATTCATGGATAGGTGGTCCTGTCAGGCAAGAAACGCAAATTCCCGATCTGCACCTTTTTGCACTATGATATTGGGCAAGTCACTTAGGCTCTCTGTACCTCAGTTTCTTCACATATGAAATGGGCACAGAGAAGTCAGCCTCACAGAATTCATGTATACTTCTACTCATTCATTCATTCATCCACTAAATGGTATTTGAGTTTCTCCTAGGTACCCAGTAATGAGGAAAAGAACTCTCATTCTGCATTCTGATGAGGGTAGGGGAAGGAGATAAACCATGAAATAAATAAACAGGCAAACAAACAAATAATATCAGATGAAGATATATGATTTAAGTAAAATGAAATTTGCTGCTGTGACCAAAGCAAATTGGAGATGAATTGGCCAGCATAGGCTTCTTAAAGCAGTTGCCATTGTAACTGAGACCTGAATGACAAGAAGGAGCCAAACACAGGAAAATCTGGCAGTTCCAAGCTGTGGAACAGCAGTTGCGAAGGTCCTGAGACGGGAACAAGGTTGGCTTCCAAAGGGCTATGAGAGGGTTAGTGTGGCTTCTGTGGAAGGAATGAGTGAGAGAAGAGGTCAGAGATGTGGGCAGGGCCTCACCTATTTCACTTCCAGGAGGAAAGTGCAGAGGTGAAATTTGGACAAGAAAGGACGCTAGCCCTTGCAAATGTTAGAGAAGAAGCCAGATAAGGTGAGTTCACAGAACAACCAAATGGAAATGTGTAGGGTAGTTCTCAGCACATACTAGTGACTTAATAAATTATTAATCTCTTTCCCCTTCTCTCCCAGCATACTATTCTGGATCTTGTTATTACAAAACAAATCGTAGAGGATCAGCTGGCTCCCATTAAAGCATGAAAGACTTCCCGTGCTTACTCTCCATGAACAACTGGTATTTAAAAAAGAGATTTAGAGATGGCAGTTTTTAGCCAAGGAAACAGTGGAGTGCCAGGAAGCTTGGGCCTCAGGCTCTGAAAGTCTGGCAGCGGGCCTGCCTGTGTAGCCTCAATGCAGCTACCTTTGACATCACCAGGTTTAACTTGTGCAACTCTGGGGATAGGCTGGCCCTTGTGTCCTCTGGCCTGAGGGCTCCTAGAGGTGGCTGAGTCCTGGTCACCCCCTCAGGAGCGTGCCCGTTCCTCTCCAGCTCCAAGGCTCCGTTGACAATCCCAGGGCAGGTCTCTCGCCATGACAAGGTGGCACCCTCCAAAACCACTGCTTTGCTGGGATCTTTCAGTGCCTGGACATATAAAACAGGGCTCTTCTGGAGGAAAAATTTCTGTACAGACGAAAGAAAAGAGGAAGGATGAATTCAGTTCTTTAGTCTGATAGGAATGTGTGTCCATTTTGCTGGCCTGCCTGTTGGTCTGGTTTCTAAACTTCTAATAAACAGTAGAAGTTTAAAGAACCACCACCAGTTAAAGGAAGCCGGGTCCTACTTGTGAGAGTTCTGGATCAGGTTTTCCAAATTTCAGAACACAAGGCCACTCTTTCAATCCTGCAAGCTGCCAGTGCTGTTCTTTCCTGTTTCATTTTGCCCAAGTAAGAAGAGCTGCTGAGTCATCATATATATAGAGGTGCCAGTTTTCTAATTAAATCTCATTTATAACTATTAAAAGTAAAAAGGTCTGCCCACGTAGCACACTGTGGGAAAGTGTTCGGGGTCATACATTACTTCTCTCTGTGTCTCCATCTCCCGGACTGTGAAATGTAATAGTTGAACTACCGGGGTTCTAGCATTAAAAGAGGTGGGTGGGAAGTATAATCTCACTGCAGTCAAATCATATCCACACATGTCTCCCTGGAGGAGATTTGCTTAGAAAGAGATCTAGAAAGATATATCTTAACATTTTGGACAATGGTGTTTTCTCTAGATAGTGGAGGTTGGGCAATTTTTATTCTCTATACCTTTTTGTAGTGTCTGAATCTTTTACAATGAGTATCTTAAAAAGACAAACAAAAACTATTTTCTCAACAACAAAAAAAAAGGTGGTCTCTTTTTATGATTGAACCTTATTGAATATTGAAGTGGATTAACTATACACTTGAGTTAAGGCACACAGTCATCATTGGGAACTGCATGCAACTCTTTGTTAGTTAGCTGAGCACTTACTTGTTTAGGTATTTTTAATAACTTAATGATTATTCACGAGCCCACCACTGAACCCAAAATCCATAACTTTTACCTCTCCGTGGGGTTATTCTTCATCTCATTCCTCTGCTTGGTGTGGACAAACCCTCTATGCTTTCCCCACTGGGTAACCACTGTCCCGAGTTTTGTGGTTTCATTCCCTTGCTTACAAAAAATTATTATCACATATATTGTAATTTTATTAAATAAATTTTGAGTGATATACCGACTTAATGGGTCAGTATGACAACCACACATCTGGATATGACCAAATGCTAAATAATGAAGTGGTTTATAGGGAACAGAAACAGAGGGTCCTCTTACCCCCAAGTGCTCTAAGTATATTCTCAGTCTTTAATTTTGTTCATGCCATTCAGTGCTTTTCAGTTGTTCTTGTTTTTTGTTTAACAAACAGCACAGAGGAAACATGGTCTGGAGACCCCTACCACAGTGTGCACTGGGGCACCTTCTCTAGAGCCCTATGATACAGGCCTCCACAGTTGCAGCAGCCTGCTCACCTCCTACCTGTGGCCACCTGCAAGAAGGGGTCCTCCCTGAGGGCTCACAGCTGTCTTCTCCCTGCCCTCGGAGGCTGGTGCCCCGAGAGTTCAAAACCCAAAGGGCACAGCAGGCTGGGAGGTGGGGTATTGCACCAGGGGGCACAAAGGGAGGAGGAAGGGATCATTCCTCTCCATTCCAGCCTGGGGGTCTCCAAGTAAAGGCCTGCATGGCACTGAAAACTTCAGTGACTGAAGAAGGAGTTGAAGACACCTTAATGAGTGAGGGGACCCGGAGAGCTAGTGCCCATGCAAGGGGCAGCCCCTAAATGTCTCCAGGAGGGGCAGCACAGCATTCAAGACCTTTTCCCTGACCCTCACCCTTTCTGCACCTCTCTCCATCCCTAGCCCAAAGCACTCTGACCTCTGAGCTGTCTCTCCTAGCATTCCTTCCATGAACATCCCTACCCCCCTGTAGCTTCCTCTTCTCTGCCCGCCCTGCAGGTGAAAATGGGCACAAAGAGGAGGATGGGAGAGACTAGTAGTCAGTGGACCAGTGGGAGAAGGCAGCAGGGGGGCCGGATCAGCAACAGAGAAATCAGAGTGCTGGGGGTGGGGGTGGAGCTCCTGGAGCTGTTGATAAGTAAAGAACTGTCTTTACTCAGACAACCAAGTTCATTCCAGCCTCCGAGCTTTTGTACTTGCTGTTCCTGAAGTTGAGTCATCATTACTCAGAGCAAAACGCACCTTAGCAGAGGGGCCTTCCTGGGCCTGGCCTACCCAAAGTTGTCCCAGCCCTCCCCCACATTCTATCTAGAACATCGCACTGTTTCCCTGGCATCATAGCTCTTCATGATGTTCTCTTCTTTGACCATTAACCCACATACTAGTTGTCTGTGTCTAATACCAGATTGTAACTCCCTGAGAGCAGGGACCCTGTCGGTCATGCTAACTGTAGTATTCTCAGTCTCAGTACTTGGCATGTGGTAAGGGTTCAATAACAACTTTTTTGAATAAATGAATAAATGAGTGAGTGAATGATATAGGCTGGGAACTACATGCATTTAATTGAGATGACTAGGGGTGCCGGGTGGCTCAGCCAGTTGAGTATCACTCTTGATTGCAGCTCAGGTCATGATCTCACAGTTCATGGGTTTGGGCCCCATGTGGGGCTCTGTGCTGACAGTGCAGAGCCTACTTGGGATTCTCTCTCTCTCTCTCTCTCTCTCTCTCTCTCTCTCTCTCTCTTTCTCTTTTTCTCCTCCCTCTCTCACAATTAAAAAATAAAATAAAATAAATGAGATGACCATAAAATAGCTTTTAAAAATTAGTTTAGATTAGGGTTTTTTAATACCAGCTATGTAAAGAAGTCATGTAGACCATTGCTAAGATGACAAATGATAGGAAAAATAGCCCCAGTGTTGGAGGTACAATAGGACACAGTGGAGGCTGTGGCAAACTATCTGAATGCCTCATCGCAATAGGGCAGCTATCACTTCAGCTCAGGAATTTGTGGCCACAGGAAAATGTGAGCCTAGTGTTCCTAGATCTTCTGATTATTCAGGGGGATCCAAAAATCTCATTTTTATATAAAATTTCCAGTTTTTAAATGCAAGCAACAAATACAATTCTTTTTAAGCAAAATCATCAGGGTAACCCTATGTAAAACTGGACAGGGTCTGTAGACCTCTTGACTGAGACCTGATTTGTATATACTATCCTAAGGTCTCCCCAGGGCCTGATTTATCAGTCTCCCCAGCCCCCACAGCAGCCTCGGTACAGGAAGTCACCGAGTTAGCCAATCCCTCTCCACTGACCCTAGACTCTGCCTTGGCCTTGGGGCATGCTCAGGAGGAACATCATGGTGACTGAAGATAAATGAGCACCCAAGCGGAGAGCCATGCAAACAGTCCTCTGACCACTCACCTTGAACCTCTCTCCTGCAGACCTGGAATTTGTGAGGCCTTTTACAGCAAAGGGCACAAAGAACACTGAGAGCCGCATGGGAGTCACTGTGGCCACCACAGTGAAGGCCTGTAGGAAGAGGGGAGTAGGTGGTGAGCATCACATCCCTGTCCTGCTTTCTCTACTCCCTAAGGCCCTCCTCCCTGAGCTAGAAGCCACAGAGCCAGACCCTACAGCTTCTGACAGGCAGGTACTTCACTGGCAGGGACCAAGCCAGTATTTTGGGGAGACTGGAAAAAGTGGGGAAGGAGCACTCGGCCTAACATCTCCATGTCTGTAGGCCTGGCTTCTGTGTAGCTCGGCACTGGGTGATTCGCAACTTTGGCCAGGTCCCCTCTCCTGATGAGCTTAGTGTTCCCATTGGCATCGTACCAAAATCATGAAGTGGGTACAGGAACAAAGTTGAGGAAACACTGAGAAAGTGCATGTGAGTTTGTCTACTGTCAACAGGCTTGATAATATTATTGCTGTTACAATCATATTTATTCTTCTTGCCTTAGATACTGTATTCCTTTCTAATATTCAAAATCTCCCTTGGGGCGCCTGGACGCCTCAGTCAGTTTAGCGTCTGGCTTCAGCTCAGGTCATGATCTCACAATTGTGGGCTTGAGCCCCACCTCGGGCTCTGTGCTGACAGCTAGCTCAGAACCTGGAGCCTGCTTTGGATTCTGGGTCTCCCTCTCTCTCTGACCCTCCCCTGCTCATGCTGTCTCTCTCTGTCCCTCAAAAATAAATAAAAAACATTTTTTAAAATCCCATAATGTGACCCCTGGTACCTTGGGAACCTTCCAACCCATACCCCCTATCTACTCCTTTCTTCATCCTTCACTGTGTGAGTGCAGTGTGGCCCTAAACTCCTGCTGAGAGTTTTCCTTGTAAAAGCCCCTGCATCCACCCTCAGACCTTCAAGGGTGCTCCTCTGCTGTGTGTGGGACAAGTAGAGGGGCCTGCTATCTGAAGCACAAATGAGCCCTTGGCTGCAGACTCCCAATGCTCCCCATCTTGTTTTTGGTGCAGTGCCCTGCCCCAAGCCCCATCTGGATTCCCACCTCTCCCAAAGCAGCACCCTGACTTTTCAGAGAACTGGGATTCCAGTCCTAAATGGCAGCTGCTACTTCTCTGGGCCAGAATCAGACCACAAAGACAAGGCAGAATAAGCTTTAGCTTTCTTTTTAAAGAATATTTTCAGGGTTCCACTTTGGATTTGAAGAAACTCCTTAATTTAGGATTCTCAAGGCATGTAAGCAGAATCATCAGGGTTTTTACAGCACCTTCCACCTCCCCTACATTCCAGATGACTTTGTCATCTCTCCCTCTCACAGTTGCTACTGAAGGGATGTCAGTTTCTCAGACAGATTGAGATGGAAGAAAGTTTGAGCATCCTAAAAATCTGGAAGGTCAAAATCAACACCAATTATCCATTTGCAAAACCTTCAGATCTTTAAAGGTTGTGGTCTAGGAAAGGACAACCAAGAAAATTCCCCATTGGTATGGGAGGAAAATAAAGCACCCCAAGTACTTACTAGTGAAATTGTGAGTTTCCTTTGTAAACCTGTGTGGATGAGGAACATCACCGTTGTAGCCACAGTAGGGGCTATAAACAAGGATGCAGTGGTCAGGCTCTGGATGACCCCAGACTTCTCCAATAGTTTCCTTTCCTTCTTTCTGAGGTCTAAGAGATTAAAAACCCAATGCACTGGAATTAACCGTAACAACATTCTCCAAAGAGCTTTGAACAACCCCCAGAGCATGAAAGAACTCCCCAAAAAGTGAGAGGCTTGGCCCACCATGACATTCTGAGGCTCTGAGCAGAAAAACAGATTTTCTGTACCTTTAATTATTTTTTCTAATGGTTTCTCCCATGCATACATTTTAATCAGCTTGATGCCGGCGAGAACTTCATTGGTCACACGAATGCGCTTGTCGCTGACCTCAGATGTATGATTGTGTAATCTGACTATCTTTCTGTTCAGGAACACCTGCAGTCAGAATGCAGTAAGAACTTCTTTGACAAGGGCAAGAGAGTTCAGCCCAGCAGAAGCAGAGCAACCAGGAGTATGTCCAAAGGTAAAATCTAGATGTGGATTGAATACCCGAGTTTGATTCTGCACTGTTTGAATCCATTGTGACTCTATAAATTCCAGGGACTTGCTGAAGATTTTCCAATGGAAACCTCTCCATCATGCCTTAGAGCACCTGCCTCACACATTCTGGGGTTGTTTCTCTCCTATGTCCCAAGCCAGGCTGTGGCTAACTAAACAAATATTACTCCTTTGCCTTTGGAAACCCTAAACCCACCAACAGTTACAATCACCTTTTCATCAGAATTCCTATGTGGAGGGAGGAAAACGTTTGATTTCAATAATTCAGAGTGCACATAATACAAGAGTCATTTCCGGTTTTGCCCAATTATATTTCACTTGAATCCTTGTCAGCAAATTTACTTCCCTTCCCCCATTATACTGTGCTCAGACAGACATTAAATGTTCTCCGGGCTAGTCCATTACCATATTCTAGTAGAAGAAAAGGAACAAATCCTCCCAGAAGCCTACAAGATGGACTTGGCACATCATATTCCCCTCTTATTTTTTTGGCCAACCTTGTGGCCAGAGAACAGTTTAAGGCAGAAATTGAAGCTGAAACTTAACCACAATGGAATGAACAGTAAATAAGAGTCAATACTTCCCCTCAGGAGTACCCCAGCTTCCAGAGCCCTGAGAATTCTGGGGGACATCCAACATCAAATGAGTGGCAAAGAAAGACGTTACCTCCACCGGTAAAATCAGGAGGTAGAAAATGGTGGCGGAGAGCGCAGTGGGTCCAATAACGAGGTAGGAGGTGACAGTGCAGACAATCAGCAATGAGCAGATGAGACAGACCAGAGGGCCATAGTACACTCCTTCAAACAGGTAGTTTACGTCACTGGCGAAGAAGCCGATGGCCTGTAAGACAGCAAGCCGTGGGCATTCACCATGTCAGTTACTGAGAAGGGGCTACACTGCCCATGACAAGAAGGCTTGATAGGCAAGGTCATAGAGATAAACACCAACCTCTCCTCTTACTCTCTGTGTGACCCTGGACCAATTACTATACCACTCTGAGCCTCAGCCTCTTCACCTGTGAAGCTGGAATAGCTATACCCACTTCATATGGTTGTGAGAATGTCAATGAAATATAAAGGATTTGCACACATAGACTATGCTCAAGAAAAGTTATATTCTACTACACTATTGCTACTACTTCTAATATCCAGATTCTCCAGAGATTTGCTTCTAGCCTTTTAGCTTCTTTTATTCATTCTATCACTACTACTACTACTACTACTACTACTACTACTACTACTACTAATGGCTGGATTTTTTAAGACAGGAACTAATTCCTTTTATCCTTCATCTTTTTTCTTTTTTGCTATAGACTCTTCTGTCCACTTCCCTGCTCCCCAATATATACTGCCCAGTCCAGTTGTTATATAAAAGCTGACATTCCAAATCAAGAAATATTTAAGAACCCAAATCATGAATGTCTTTTAGAATGACCAATCTGGGTGCCTTAAAAAGTGATTTTCGGGGTGCCTGGGTGGCTCAGTTGGTTGAGTGTCTGACTTCGGCTCAGGTCATGATCTCTCAGTCTGTGAGTTTGAACCCTGTGTCAGGCACTGTACTGACAGCTCAGAGCCTAGAGCCTGATTCTGATTCTGTGTCTACCTCTCTCTGACCCTCTCCCACTCATGTTCTGTCTCTCTCACTCTCTCAAAAATAAATAAATATTTTTAAGTGATTTTCTTTTAACTTTAAATGGATCTCTTCTGGTTCCCAGGATGTGCCCCAGGCTGAACCTTAAAAAAAAATTAAAGGGTATGAGAAGCGTAGCTTAGTACATTAGTACAGCCACTTTAGAAGGGAGTTTCACAGGATCTTCTAAAGTTAATAATTGCACAAACCTCATGACTTGGCTATTTTATTTCTCTGTTGAGAAACACTTGCATGTGCTAGAGGAAATGCACACAAGGATATCCACTACAGCTGTGTTTATACCAGCAAAACCCTGGACACACCTTACGTGTCCATTGCTGGGGAAAAGTTTAAGCATCCACCCAAGGCATATTAGACAATATTAGGTCCTGGAGCAAACTCGTCAGAGTTCCTGTCCCAGATCTGTCATTTTACTAGCTATGGAGCCAAAGACTCACTACCCAGTCTCTCTGTGCCTCGTTGCCTTATAAGTAAAATGGGGATAATAATACAACCTACTCCATAGCACTGAGGTGACGACTCATGAGATAGTGCATATAAAACACTTAATTTTGGCATATTGAAAATGCTATATGGGGGGTGGGGAGGACATGGGTAAATGTGGTCTAAAGGTAAAAACTTCTGGTTATAAGACAAATAAGTATGTTGATCATAGTTAACAATATTGTATTGTGTATCTGAAAGTAGCTAAGACATTAGATCCTAAAAATTCTCATTGCAGGAAGAAAAGTCCAATGTATTTTCCATGGGTAACTTGCACATGTACCAAAATGTACTTTAAGAAGTCTAGAAGGACACAAGCCAAATTGATAATGGTGGTCACCTCCAGGTCTAAGGGAAGTGACTGGGTCTAAGGAGTCATCTATTCTATGTTGATCCCAAGGAGAACATATGCAGGTGTTTTTAAAATTAATGTTAAGATAAAATTTCCAGAAGCAATGCTAGGATTCCTCAGGTGAGCGGCTACTTCCATCTCCACTTCGGAGTCGGCCATCTTGTCTTACGTTCTGTGAGGCCATCTGGGGAAACTGGCTTTGCACAGAGAAGGTGCTCAGAAACGAGGCCCAAGGAAAAGGAAAGAGAGCCGGCCTCAGTGTAGACGGTCTCTTTGGCAAGGCAGGTAGATGCACTGGTTCAGAGCCCGGGCCCTGCAGCCAGGCTCTGCTGCCTACCGACCGCGTGACCTTGCACAAGTTTCCTACTCCTTGCCCCCGTTTCTACCTCTGTGACAATGGGAGCAATAACAGAAACTACCGAATAAGAGTGTTGCTGGAGGACTGACTGAGCTAATGAGGTAAAGCCCTGGGTCAAAGTCAGGCTTAATGGAAGCTAGCAATGACTATGATGACTCTTCTAAGATCAGTGGGGAGAAGGGCTGCCATGGATTTCAACTTCAGTCAAATGCAGGACAACAGGGAGCCCCCATGCTCAAGGCCTAACAGAAATCAGCAGTAATACAATCTAAACTTCTAAAACGCTGTCCCCTTCCTACATGCTTTGTATGGACTAACTCACTTAGTCCTATGAGACAACAATCCTGTAAGGCTGGTCTTACTATTATTCCGCAGCTTCAGAGAGATGAGTTGCCTATGGTTCCAAGACTAATAAAATGGTGAAGAGTAATGGTAACAATGATTAAAAAAAAATACCTTATGTTTGCTACCAATTGTGTTTAGGAAACGCATCCATTTGATAGCAGTGGTCAGTTTAGCAGACATTTCTTTGGACATCTGTCCTGTGTAATTCGAACACTGTCATTTTGGGTGATAGACAGAATCTAAAAGGATTTGTGTCTTTGAAGGGGATGCATATGGGGCAGCCTTATAAAAGGACAGGGGGTGAGGGTGACATGAACAACATGGCCTGGAGGTAGAAATGCCTGGTGTGTTTGAGAATTAGGGGTTAGCCAGGCCTGGCCAAACATAAGAAGCCAACCTAGGGCTGGAGGAGGGGAGATAAGACTAAGTGAGCTTGGACAGTTGCTGATGTCAGATGGCAAATGGGTCTGTCTTGAGGGTAAGAAGTCAAAGCAATTTTCCAAAAACTCAAATGTCTGTTCCTTTTTCATGGAGCCCAATGCAGGGCTTGAACTCATGATCCTGAGATCAAGACCTGAGCCGAGATCAAGAGTCAGATGCTTAACTAACTGAGCCACCCAGGCACTCCATCAAATGTCTGTTTCAATAGAAAAATAATCCATGCTCATTGAAGCAACTGGGAAGCAACTGAAAATAGGGAACATGAAATTAAGTACATAAAGTTCCAATACTCCCATGACTGTGGGTTGTAAGTCGGAGCATCTTTTTCCAATCTCTGTTGTTTGTTTGTTCATTTGTTTGTTTATAAGGAAAGCAAGAGCAGGAAACTGGTAACCAGATCTAAGTCCTTCTCTTTCACAAACAAGAATGAACACTCAGAGTGGTAATCTACAACTGCTTCTCCCTTGGTTTCCCTGAGCTGTCAATGTCCTCCTTCAGCCTCCTTCCCAGGCTGGGTGAGGGGGGTGCACTTTCCGATGTGCTTATCCTAAGGATTGGTGTCTTTCTGTTCACTGCTGTATCCTCTGGGCCTAGAACAGAGTCAGGCCCAGAATAGACCTCAGTAACTATGTGTTCAATAAATGTCTTTCAAGTCCTCTGAATAGAAGTGGCATCCCCCTGGGTTACCATTGATCTGTTCTTGTCCTCGGAGGTAATTGTTGGTGATTTCCAACACTCCTCTTAGGAATGATTTTTTTTCTCTTTCTTCCCCATCTCCTAACTCCTTTTCCTCCTTCTCCCTTCCTTCCCACTTCCTCCAGAGTGAGGATATCTGGAGGAAGGCTAGGCAAGCATGGCCTGCGGTATCCAGTCCCAGACACTCACCTCTCCTGTGGTGATGTGTGTTAGAGACTTAAATTGCATTAGCTTCTGAAAGGCAAAGGAGAAAACAGCAGAACGAAACCGGATGCCTGTGCGCTGGCTCAAGACCCAGCAGGAACACATGGACAGAGACTTCATGGACTCCGTGACGAAGAGGGCAAGGCAGATGCCCACGCCGTAGGCAATAGTCCCCGACTGCTTTTCAAAATATTCCAGGATCTTTGGTATAACTAGCATCTAGAAGAAAACAGGAGTTTGGATTATTCAGACCTCTCCATCCTTTCAGGCATATCAAACATGGGCTGCATGTGAGGTCCCAGGTCAAGGCTGGGAGCTTATTAAATGACCAAAACGGCAGCACCTGGTTGGCTCAGTCAGTTAAAGCATCTGACTTTGGTTCGGGCCATGATCTTGCATTTTATGAGTTCAAATCCTTCATTGGGCTCTGTGCTGAAAGCTCAGAGCCTAGAGCCTGTTTCAGATTCTGTGTCGCCCTCTCTCTGTCCCTCCCCTGCTTGTGCTTGCTTGATCTCTCTCACACAAAAATAAAATAAAATAAAAACATTTTAAAAACGATTAAAACTAACTAAATCATAACCTTGCTCTCAAGCTCACAGTCCCCTTGGAGGAGACAGGAGCTGAACAGACCCAGATCCGAATCCCGGCTCTGCCACCGCATGGCTTGCCCTGACAGGAAACAGAACACACACCCAAAAGAGGTAACTCAGGAGCTAATGAAGTGACTCTTTACGAAGGTGTGGGCAGAATTTGGGAAATCCAACAAGGGATGGCAGAGCACATGGAGCCAGTGACAGTAGGAAACTGTTACCTTCCAGACCTGGAGAGACAGGGGAGGATGAAGTCACTGGAATCCAGAAGGACAAAGTCATACAAAAAAGGCTCCTCCCAGTGGTCTGGTCCCCAACCTCCAGTGTCAGGGAAAGAAGCCATCAAATAAATAAATATCTTGCCTTCACTTTCTCCCTCCCCCAAGTCTCCTGTTGGGACTCTTCCATTGGTCCAACTCAACCAGAAGCCAGAGGGCAGGGGGACCTCATTAATGTGATCCATACAGACCATGCATTAGTGGCACAGACAGCATGGGCAATGATGGGAGGTGGATCTGAGGGGCAAATGGAGACTATCCAGCACTCTGTCACCTAAGTCACATAGCTCTGTGGTGTCATCAGCTGTTGTTCCCTCCTGACCTACGTTCATCCTCCTCTTAGCTGGTAATAGCACTACCGTTTCCATCTGGAAAGATTTGCACCTGTCCCACTGCATGCAGTCCAGGCTGGGTTGTCAAAGTGCCCTGTGCTCTGCTGGCTAACTGGCGAGCATGCGGGCCCAGCTGAGATAATGAGACTTACTCTCTGCACTTGGAATCTTGGGCTGAGGACCTGGTGGACAGGAAATAAAGCTAGTTCATCTCAACCATGGTACATGGAGGAGACAGGTAGTTCCTGCCACCTACCTTCCCAAAGCTGCGTAGCCATTTCTCAAAGCAGCTCATACTGAGTCAGGCTGTGCAATAAGTGCCTTATGTATTTATCTCATTTAAATTTACCCTGAGAGACAGGTAATGTTATGCCCTCTATTTTACACATGAGGGTTTGCATGAGGTCTACCACTGAGAGTGTAACGGGGTTCCTTTAAGAAACCAAAGGCACAGAGAAGGTAAACATTTTGCCCAAAGTCACCCAGCAATTAAGTGGCAGGGCCAAGCTTTGAACCAAGGCAATGGCTGCAGAACTCACACTCCTGGGGTGCCTGGGTGGCTCAGTCGGTTAAACTTCCGCTCAGGTCAAGATCTCATGGTATTCCTGAGTTCCAGCCCCACGCTGGGCTCTCTGCTGTCAGTGCAGAGCCCACGTTGAATACTCTGTCTCCCTCTGTCTCTGCCCCTCCCCAGCTTGAACACATGTGTGCTCTCTCTCTCTCTCTCTCTCTCTCTGTCAAAAATAAACAAACATTAAAAAAAAGAATTCATATTTCTAACTACTCCTAGCTCCATTGTCTCCAAAAGTTCTTTATCTTCTGAGTAGCAGTTGAGAGGCCAACAATCCCCAGCACCTGGTGTGGACTTGAATGTGCCAATTTCTTTTTTTTTTTCCTTTTCTGTTTATTTATTTTGAAGAGAGAGAGAGAGAGAGAGAGAGAGAGAGAGAGAGAGACTGAGGAGGGGAGGAGCAGAGACAGAAGAAGACATAGGACCTGAAGCAGGCTCCAGGCTCTGAGCTGTCAGCACAGAGCCCGATAAAGGGCTCCAACTCACAAATCATGAGATCATGACCTGAGCTGAAGTCGGACACTTAACCGACTGAGTCACTCACGCACCCCTAGCATGCTAATTTCTAAAGCCTGGAGCCCCACACCTCACGAAGCCAGCCACTTACCGGCCCCAGCACGCTCATGACAGAGAAGCAGCAGCCCAGAAATATATCCAAAATAGCCCTTGTTCTTTGAAACCTCATCATCACTCGGAACACTGAAGCTTTTTCTATCCCATGCTTTGAGACTTCTTCTTCCCAAAGGAGGCAGAGCCTTGAAAAGAGGAAAAGTGAACCAAGTGAAATGTCTTTGCATATGTTACCCAGATGTCTTACATCTTGCAAGCCTAGGAGCTTTGTTACAGAAGTTTTCAAACCTCAGAGAAGTAGAGAGGACAGCATAGGGAACCTCCCTAAACACCCATTCCCCTGCTTCAAGAGTGATTGATATTTGATATTTGACATTAGTGTTTCCTCTCTCTTCCTGTCTATTTGTCTTTGAGGGGGGGGAGCTGGAGATTTTCAAGCAAATTGCAGACATATCATTTCATCTACAAATGCTTTCGTATGTATCCCTTCCAGATAAGGCCTTTAAAAATCCTATAGTGACCATATAATGGTTATTAATTAATGACTATTATAACTATTAATTATTAATAACTACTAATTATTATATATTAATATAATATATTAATAAAATTGCTTAATGGCATTTAATACACAGTCTGTATTCAAATTTCTCTAACTGCATCAAAACACATTTTTATAGTTAGTCTGCCTAAGTCAAGATCCAAACACGGTCCACATATTGCACTTAATTATTTTTTTTAAAGTAGGCTCCACACCCAGCATGGATCACAGCAATGGGGCTGGAACTCACAGCCTTTCAATCAAGACCTGAGGGGAGATCAAGAGTTAGATGCCTAATTGACTGAGCCACCTAGGCATTCCATACATACTGCATTTAAATGACAAATCTGATAGATTTCCTGCATCTCATTTTAACCTGTAACAGTTTCCCCTTTTCTGCACTTTCTGCCATTTGTTTGTTGAAGAAATTGGGTCATTTATTCCATAGAATTTCCCACATCCTGGATTTGATTGACTACATCCCTGTGGTGTTGTCTAATATAACCTTCTATGCTCTGTATTTTCTATTAAACTCGTAGTTAGATTTAGAGGCTTAATGAAATTCAGAATTCAGGTCAGCTGGCAAAAATATTTAACAGGTGATGTAGTGTACTTCTTTTGCATAACGTCAGAAGACACGAGGTCAGGTGTCCCATTGTTAGTAATGTTCAGCGTATCTGTGGATTAAGGTGTATCAGCCTGACTCTTTCACTGCCATTCATTCCTCATCATTTATGACCATCGCCTAAATCCACATCCATTAGGGCTGGCAAAATAGTGATTTCTAAGTCTGCAATTCCTTCTGTACTTAGTAGTTTGGATTTTTCTATAAAACAAATAACATTCTTTCATCAACTATTTTGTTACCCTGAAATACGGTTAGTTGAGGAAATAGCCTAAGACTTTGAATAGTGTCACCTTTTTTTTATACACAGATTAAGGTTCACAAAATCCAAAATTCTGTCCCTCCACTTATTTCAAAGCCCCCCACAGGGTGCCCCAATGTTGGACCACCTAATTGAAAGTGTGCCCTTAGGGGCACCTCGGTGGCTCAGTCAGTTAAGTGTCTGACTTCAGCTCAGGTCATGATCTCATGGTTGGTAAATTCAAGCTCTGCATCAGGCTCTCTGCTGGCAGCACAAAGCTCACTTTAGATCCTCGGTCCCCCTCTCTCTGTACCCCTCCCCTTCTCTCTCTCTCTCTCTCTTTCTCTCAAAACTAAATAAGCATTTTAATTAATTAATTAACTCAAGTTTAAGAGAAACTTAAAAAAATAAATGAAAAATATAAACATGTGCCCTTATTTTGCCAATCTGAGTGAATGATGCCTAGGCTGTTTGCATTACACCAGCAACACAATAACACCAAAAACATTTCTTTGGGGGGGAAAATTGAAAAGCAATATTTCAAGAAAGCATCCAAGAAGGCACCATGACAGAAATTAAGAATTTTGTTGACTCTCTTATACTTCTCTTTTATTTTGTATTATATTTGATGCAGGAGCCGGTGGCTGGAAAATAGTCATTGTGGTGCTAACGGCTTCCTGGGTCTTAAAGTGGCCCAGGATGCCTCCCACACATCATAATCCGGCCTCCCAGTTGCAATCACCATGTTGGCATCTGCCCTTTTACTTCCTGGCTCCATCGTGTCCCACTGTCTGGAAGGCAATGACCACTGGCCATAGTAAGAACATCACGGACTATGCCCGAGGGCTCCAGGACTACCTGAGGCTTCCACTCCTTACAGAGCAAGAGCCTGGAGAACCATCCTTTGTGCTCAGGGCCTGAGAGCAGCACTGCTTATGCATGTTCTGTCACCAAGGCTCGCACGGCAGTTCTAGCACTTTCTACCCTTTACTCATACAGCCACGGACACCCGTGCCCAGCCTAAAGCCAGAAGGGAACAAACACCATGAGAATTTTCCTGTCCTACCTTCCTTTACCTGCCATCAAACCTCCAGGCTGTGTTTTCCTCCCTGAATTTATAAAACAACTGTCCCATCCTAGCCCATCGGGGTGGGCCAGATAAGGTGAGGGGGGGGGCGGTTCTGGGTCCTAGGTCAGTAAAGCAAAAATGTCCCATGACATCCATATGTGTTAGAGGATTTCATGATTTGTGGGCCAAACTGTGGGGCCATTGCCCCTCGTTCCAGCTCTACCCGCACATGTCCCTCAATCCACAGAGATAAAAAGTTAATTCCACTTGATTAAACAAATCCAAGTCTCCCCATAGCCTGCCCTCAACTCTGTTAGCAACTGTATCAATTTCTCACCACCATCACTAGATTCAAAAGACTTGGTTTCAGGGGCATCTGGATGGCTCAGTCCATTAAGCATCCGACCTTGGCTCAGGTCATGATCTCATGATTCATGGGTTGGATCCCTGCGTTGGGCTCTGTACTGACAGCTGACAGTCCTGGAGCCTGCTTCCAATTCTGTGTCTCCCTCTCTCTCTCTCTCTGCCTCTCTCCCCCACCTCAAAATAAGTAGGCTTTAAGATAAATGAAGAAAAAATTTTTCAAAAGGCTGGTTTCAGACTTCACTTCCTCCATTCATTAACTATGATTCAGGGAACATAATCTTACATCTCTGAGTTTCCAGTTTCTTCATATGTAATCTGGGGGAAATAGCATATGGAAATTATAACCCTATTGTGATGGTCACAGGAGGTATTTGATGGGCACATGAGAAATACAAATTGTGATAGTAATAATGAAGGTGATGGTGGTGACAATCGTGGCTCTGCTGCTGTGGCTGCTGTGAGTGGTAGTGATGATTGATGGCTGGCAATTTGTCAGCAAATCCTCACAGAAGTCAAAGTTCTTCTGAAGGACTAGGGAAGATGCACCCCAGGACCCTGTCAGTTCAGTGGTGAATGTAGATTAAAAAAAGTCTCTCTAAAGGTGTGGATGCACGGGTAATTATTTTTTTCAAATAAACATCCCAAAGTGGAGTGATTTATTAAAAAAAAAATATTGGTGGACACTTTCGTGTGAGTTATAGAACAAAAACAGCAGAATCAGTGAGACTCAAGTGAATAAACATAGATTAGGAGATCCTGTGCCTATAATGGTCACAGAAGGACAAACACTTAACTGGCTGCATATTATGCACTAGGCATTTTTCTGGGTGCTTCACATTGAATTTATCATCTCTTATGATTCTTACAACAATTCTGTGAAGGACCATGAGATAAATTTTATAATCCTTTTTTTTATACATAAAGACACAGGATCTTGGAAAGAGTAAGTGACTTGCCTGACGTCATAGCTGGCAGCCAGTGAGATTCTGACCAACATCCGGCATTATGCAAGAGGTCGGTGCTCCTTGAAAACTTTACTAATTCTGGGAAGCAATGGGTCAAAGTTAAACTAGTTTCTGTTTTCCCAGTGCCTTAAGTTCATTAATTTGCTTTGTAAACAAATCTCTGAGACCTCGCAATAAGTAAGCCACATTTCACAAATGCTCTTGACCACAGAATGCTCTCTTCGGGGAAGCTCTTGATGGACTACCATTTTCTGGAGCACATTTGGATAATGTGATTCACTACCTGGTGTCTCTCATGAAGGAGTTAGAGGTAGGAACATTAGTACAGAACATTTGAAGTCGCTTATTTGTCCCGCCACCCCACTTAATCTTCATATTACCTTGTGAGGTAGGTCGTGTAAGAAACTCAACCATACAACTAGTTAGTTAGGAGTTAAGGGTTAGAAAACTAGTCCCCTAACCCAAAATTTAATGATGAGTGACACAGGTAAATGCCTGATGGAGAAGAAAAAGCAAAAGGGACAGGAAGCAGTAATTTTTAACTTTCTTGGGGTCTTGGGCCCTTAGGCAAATCTGGTAAAAGATGTGAATCCTTGCTCCAGACAAAGGTCTCCAGCCCATACATATAAAATAAGTATCATTTCAGGGGGTTCATGAAATATGGTGAGGCCTCTTGCTACCAAGGTAGAGCCAATATTCTTTGGTTGTCTGACGATGGACCCGATGTGCTACTCTTAAGCATCCTTGGTCATCAATCCTATAGGACATGGTCTTTAACCAACCCAGGGGTTTGTCAATAGGGCTTTTACCTTTTAGCATTTTTTTCCGAGGCATCATGGACCGACAGCTGGGGGATGGTGTTCTCATCCAAGCATCTCTGCAAACCTTGGACCATGAGTGGAGTGAGCCAGGACAATGTGAGGTAGGAGAAGAGGCCAGCATCGTCCATGGGCTGAGGGGCAGGAAACCTAGCAGAGAAGTCACAGATCATATAGTTACCCTTATGATAAGGGTCTAAAGACAGAGAATTCAGCCAAGGGCAAAATTTTGCAGAAATGAATTATATACCATAGAAAGAGCACAGTGTGGTCATTTGGATGTACAAAAACATGAGGTTTTTTTTCTCATTAATCTACTCTGTATGATAGTTAAAAGCCAGAAAACAACAGTGGTGTCCAAGTTGCACAGTTGGTTGAGCATTCAACTCCTGATCTTGGCTCAAGTCATGATCTCACAGTTTGTGAGTTCAACTCCTGCATTGGGTTCTGCATTCTGGCTTAGATATGTGGAATATGAGAAGAGCTCTGAGCATAGTAAGTAAGGGGGGGAAAAGGCCACTTTTGGGTCAATAAATTCATTATGTTTTTACTTAAATAAAAAAGTAAAAAAGTATCTTTACTTACATAAAAAGGCCAACTGGTGTCTCAGTTGGTTAAGTGTCTGATTACAGTTCAGGTCATTATCTCACGATTTGTGAGTCTGAACTGCACATCAGGCTCTGTGCTGTCAGTACCGAGATTGCTTTGGATCCTCTGTCCCCGCAACCCATCCCTCCCCCACTTATGTGTACATACTCTCTCTCTCAAAAATAAATAAACATTTAAAAAAAGGAAGGGGTCACCTGGGTGTCTCAGTTGCTTGAAAATCTAAAGCTTGATTTAAGCTCAGGTCATGGTCTCATAGTTTGTGGGATCAAGCCCCTCATCAGGCTCTGCACTGACAGCACAGAGCCTGCTTGGGATTCTCTCTCCCTCTCTCTCTGCCTCTACCCAACACACTCTCTTTCTCTCAAAATAAATAAATAAACTTAAAAAAAGGAAGAAATGAGAGATAGCAGACAAAACTCATATGTAAGGTCAACCACTATTAACAATTGTATGTATACATTTATATATTTATGTATATACACATTTACATATTTATATATTTTGTGTACATGTGCGTTTATGTATTTATATATGTATATATACATGTATTCTAAATTATTAATAAAGCTGACTTTGGCAAAGAGATTAGAATTGGTAAAGGTAAATGAAGAGATTCTGTTTCATGTTTTCTATATTTTGCTTATATAATTTTCACAAAAATAGTAAAAATGGAATAAAAAGCAAATAAATTAGAATGATAAGGTCATATCCCTGGAAACGATTCACAAATACAGAAATAATGATTGGAGTAGGGTGTTGGGATTATATATAATTTCTACTTTTTTCTTTCAAAATTGCTTTAACACTATATGTTTCAATATGAAGAAAATTCAATTAAAAGAAAAAAGAGTTGGGGAGAGAGATGAGAATACAAAATGCCAAACCCATGGATGCTTTTGTTTTGTTTTGGGCTGCAGCCTCTCCTCCACTCACTGGCCCTTCCCAGCCTTACTGCCCACCAGCCGCCACAGCTGTGTGTTCTAGTCAAGGGTAGCCACAGCTTTGCCCACGTGCTAGAGAGAGAAGGGGCTAGGAAGGGTGGGAGTCTGTACCAGGTATCGCTGGTACATGGGGCCATGTGTGACTGCAGAGAAAGGGTGAGAATCTATGAGCTGGTGCCACTACACCCAATGCCACGTAGAAGCAGGATGTTTCTCTCAATGACACTGCCTAAGCACCCCGAAGGACCCACATTATTTATTCTCGGTGGAGATAAGAGCAATTCAGTGGGAACGATGTAGTGATGGGAGCTCAGGTTTTCCAAAAAAATAGGAAAACAACTGCAGTTCATTGATAGTTAAAATCTTAGCAAACATGTGAGAGAGAAGAGGGAATGATTACTACAAAACGGAGTCCCGGTGGTGATTCTAGGATGATTCTAGAATCACTCTGGAAGAATGTGAAGGTCCTGTTCACGGATGATGAATAAGTGAATATGTGCCTGATTCTCTGCAGCATATGTGCCTGATTCTCTGAAAACAAAGTTGTAGAAGTCAGAAAACATTTGGGAATGCTTATTTTAAACTTTGATTTAAACTAGAGAAGGATGCATTGGATTTCTTTAACTCTTAAGTTTAAGGATAACTTCACAGGGCATTTAACAGCTCCCCATCTCCCTTAGGATGAAGACTAACATATTTAATGCGCCCTCTGGAGACTTATGTCCCTCTGCGACCTCATCTCACGTCCACCGTCACACATGACTCCAGGGACACTGGCCTCCTTTTCAGTTCCCGGACACACCGTGTTACATTCCTTCCACCTCAAGGCCAGGTCTTTGCACACGCTGTTCTCTCTGCCCAGGCCACTCTTCCTTTACTCGGCCTAGTAAAACCATGTGCATGCTACAGGACACAGCTTAAGTACCAAGTGCCCACCATGTTCTCACTGTTTCAGTGTCCCTCAGCAACACCCCCCCAACACTGAACTTCATCGCATTGCCTTCAAGCAGCTTACAACCACATGTTTATTTATCAGTTTACTTGCTTACTGTCTTTTTCCCCAATGTGTGGTCCTCATGATGGGAAAGGATCACGTCTGCCTTAATTACTACTTTTCCTTTGAGGTCTAACACAGTGTCTGGTAGGTTCTCAGCGAATCTTTGTTGGATGAATGAATAGGTGAATGAAAGAAAGAAAGAATGAATGATCTGACTGTCTTCTGATGTGCCTCAGGCTGCCCTAGAGATATTTGGCTGTGCTGGGTGACATGAAGGTGCAGAGACATCTTTGGGAGGGATGTAGGTGTTAGCATCTGAGGAACATTGTCCTAATGGGTACTGCCCCCCCCCCCCAGGACTCACTTTGGCTTGGGACGGAAGGGAATCATGGTTCTCCAGGCAGCATCATACTTCCCCTCACGGAGCTCAGTTGCCATCCCTTGGGCCTCAGGCTCCGTCACCTGCTGGCCCCAGGGGCTGTCTTCTAAAGTGTAAGTTTTCTTGGGAAAGAAAATCCAAAAACAGGATCAGTTTTCTGACCTCATACTGTCCTGGAGTGTTGGCCACCCAAGGATGATGGATCTTTCCACATCCAGCTGCTAGAGTCAGACAGAGAAAGACAAACACTATATGATCTCACCAGTATGTGGAACCTAAAAACAACATCAACAAAGGACTAAGAGAACAGATCGGTAATTGCCAGATGCAGGGGTGGGGTATGGGCAGAATGGGTGAAGGGTATACCAAAATGATGCAAACTTCCAGTTATGAAATAAATAAGTCATAGAGATGTAAGGTATGGCATGGTGGCTACAGTTAATAATACTGCCTTGTATGTCTTAAAGTTTCTAAGAGGGTAAATCTTAACATTTCCCATTACACGAAAAAAATTTGTAATTATATATAGCGATGGATGCCATATTGTGGTGACCTTTTGCACTATACATAAATATTGAATCATTATGTTGTGCATCTGAAACAAATAAGTTTTACATAAATTATACCTCAATTAAAAAATAAATAAATAAAAGAGGAGCACCTGGGTGGCTCAGTTGGTTAAGGGTCCGGCTTCAGCACAGGTCATTAACTCACGTTTCAAGTTCACACCCCACGTCAGGCTCTGTGCTGACAGCTCAGAACTTGGAGCCTGATTCAGATTCTGTATCTCTCTCTCTCTCTGTCTCTCCCCTGCTCATCCTATATTTCTCTCCCTCAAAAATAAATACTTTAAAAAAATTTTTTAATAAAAAATAGTTGATGGGTAGGAAATAAGCAGGGGGCCAAGACTTAGGAGGTAACTGAGTCCCAGCCTTGGGTCTGCCCTACATTCACTGGGTCCTTCTGGACAGGTCACTCTACCTCCCCATGTTTTTATCTGTGATACATACTATAGACAAGAATAAAGGGAGCTATAGTCACCAACAGAATGTGAGACCAAGTCACTCTCTGAGAGTAAACCTACTAAAAAGAAATCAATAAGTAAAAAAGTAAGCCCCAAACATTACGTGTGACCCTTTTGATAAAGTGGGAAACAGGGATGTCTGGGTAGCTCAGTCAGTTAAATGGCTGACTTTGGCACAGGTCATGATCTTGCAGTTTGTGGGTTCAAGCCCCACGTCAGGCTCTGTGCTGACAGCTCAGAGCCTGGAGCCTGCTTCAGATTCCATTACTCCCACTTCCCACTCTCTTTGCCCCCTCCCACCCATGCTCTGTTTCTCTCTTTCTCCCAAAAATAAATAAATCTTTAAAAAATTGATAAGGTGGGAAACAACTAAAATTTAAAAAATATATTATCTCTAGGGCTTCATATAGGATAAATAATACTATCTTAGAAGCATAGTAAGGGATTGATGACAAAAGATTCGGGCAAGTGGTAACTTCAGGTAGGAAAAGCTGGGGAATTAAGTGGGGGGGATCAATAGCTGGATGTGATTGTTAAGGTCCAAGTTGGTGAGCTGGTGATGGGTTTACTGGTGCTCACTGTATTATTTATTATAAGTAAATACATAGATAAATAAGTAATAAAGGCTTGATAGATGATAGATAGATGGAAGATAGATAGATAGATAGATAGATAGATAGATAGATAGATATAGATAGATGATAGACAGACCAAGAAGGTTTGTCATGACCAGGGATTATGATTCATCTAATTGTGGAAGCCTGAGATCCATTAAAAGAAATCAAGGTTGAATAAATATGAGACAAAATTTTCTAACCTAATTTGCGACCATTGAGAATACCCTGTCGAAATTTTCAGAATGATCCAGCTTCAAGAAAAGCAAGCAGTTAGTAGTGCTTAAGAAAAATTGATTCAGTATCTAATGGATAATTGATACTTGTCACAACACAGCATTTTATATACTGTTAAGTGAAACTGCAATAGAGTCTAAGTTTATTTTGGGAGTGTTTGCTGTATAATTGGATTTAATGAAATGTTTAGAGGTGCAGTAGGCATGACTTTGAGTAAATAATGAAAGAAAATGCAAAATGCTTATTGATTTATGATGTGGTTTCATCTTAGCTTGGGCAAAGCATGCAGTATCTAATACATAGTAGCAGAATATTTACTATTGAAGCTTGAAAAGATGTGAGTTCTTTGTGT